>NW_027478521.1:900000-1134992 GCF_051014685.1 Ptiloglossa arizonensis
CCCCTAGGCCGTTCTAGTTATTCGTTTCGAGCATCAGAACTGCGAAAATTTTGAGTTTCTCAAGCGTTTCTTACATCCAAACTGCCATAACTCGCGAACGGATTGACCAATCCGCAAAATTTCTGTTGCAGCTGAAAGTAGAAACTCGCCCGATTACAACGGTATGCGTACTTTTCCCCTAGGCCGTTCTGGTTATGCTTGTCGAGCATCAGAACTGCGAAAATTTTGAGTTTTTCAAGCGTTGCTTACCTCCAAACTGCCATATCTCGCGAACGGATTGACCAATCCGCAAAATTTCTGTTGCATCTGAAAGTAGAAACTCGCCCGATTTCAACGGTGTGCGTACTTTTCCCCGAGGCCGTTCTAGTTATGCTTGTCGAGCATCAGAACTGCGAAAATTTTGAGTTTCTCGAGTGTTTCTTACCTCCAAACTGCCATATCTCGCGAACGGATTGACCAATCCGCAAAATTTCTGTTGCATCTGAAAGTAGAAACTCGCCCGATTACAACACTATGCGTACTTTTTCCCTAGGCCGTTCTAGTTATTCGTTTCGAGCATCAGAACTGCGAAAATTTTGAGTTTCTCAAGCGTTTCTTACATCCAAACTGCCATATCTTGCGAACGGATTGACCAACCCGCAAAATTTCTGTTGCATCTGAAGGTAGAAACTCGCCCGATTACAACGGTATGCGTACTTTTCCCCTAGCCCGTTCTAGTTATTCGTTTCGAGCAACAGAACTGCGAAAATTTTGAGTTTCTCGAGCGTTTCTCTCCTACAAACTGCCACATCTCGCGAACGTATTGACCAATCCGCAAAATTTCTGTTGCATCTGAAAGTAGAAACTCGCCCGATTTCAACGGTGTGCGTACTTTTCCCCTAGGCCGTTCTAGTTATTCGTTTCGAGCAACAGAACTGCGAAAATTTTGAGTTTCTCAAGCGTTGCTTACCTCCAAACTGCCATATCTCGCGAACGTATTGACCAATCCGCAAAATTTCTGTTGCATCTGAAAGTAGAAACTCGCCCGATTTCAACGGTGTGCGTACTTTTCCCCTAGGCCGTTCTAGTTATGCTTGTCGAGCATCAGAACTGCGAAAATTTTGAGTTTCTCGAGCGTTTCTTACCTCCAAACTGCCATATCTCGCGAACGGATTGACTAATCCGCAAAATTTCTGTTGCATCTGAAAGTAGAAATTCGCCCGATTACAATTGTATGCGTACTTTTCCCCTAGCCCGTTCTAGTTATTCGTTTCGAGCAACAGAACTGCGAAAATTTTCAGTTTTTCAAGCGTTGCTTACCTCCAAACTGCCATAACTCGCGAACGGATTGACCAATCCGCAAAATTTCTGTTGCAGCTGAAAGTAGAAACTCGCCCGATTACAACGGTATGCGTACTTTTCCCCTAGGCCGTTCTGGTTATGCTTGTCGAGCATCAGAACTGCGAAAATTTTGAGTTTTTCAAGCGTTGCTTACCTCCAAACTGCCATATCTCGCGAACGGATTGACCAATCCGCAAAATTTCTGTTGCATCTGAAAGTAGAAACTCGCCCGATTTCAACGGTGTGCGTACTTTTCCCCGAGGCCGTTCTAGTTATGCTTGTCGAGCATCAGAACTGCGAAAATTTTGAGTTTCTCGAGTGTTTCTTACCTCCAAACTGCCATATCTCGCGAACGGATTGACCAATCCGCAAAATTTCTGTTGCATCTGAAAGTAGAAACTCGCCCGATTACAACACTATGCGTACTTTTTCCCTAGGCCGTTCTAGTTATTCGTTTCGAGCATCAGAACTGCGAAAATTTTGAGTTTCTCAAGCGTTTCTTACATCCAAACTGCCATATCTTGCGAACGGATTGACCAACCCGCAAAATTTCTGTTGCATCTGAAGGTAGAAACTCGCCCGATTACAACGGTATGCGTACTTTTCCCCTAGCCCGTTCTAGTTATTCGTTTCGAGCAACAGAACTGCGAAAATTTTGAGTTTCTCGAGCGTTTCTCTCCTACAAACTGCCACATCTCGCGAACGTATTGACCAATCCGCAAAATTTCTGTTGCATCTGAAAGTAGAAACTCGCCCGATTTCAACGGTGTGCGTACTTTTCCCCTAGGCCGTTCTAGTTATTCGTTTCGAGCAACAGAACTGCGAAAATTTTGAGTTTCTCAAGCGTTGCTTACCTCCAAACTGCCATATCTCGCGAACGTATTGACCAATCCGCAAAATTTCTGTTGCATCTGAAAGTAGAAACTCGCCCGATTTCAACGGTGTGCGTACTTTTCCCCTAGGCCGTTCTAGTTATGCTTGTCGAGCATCAGAACTGCGAAAATTTTGAGTTTCTCGAGCGTTTCTTACCTCCAAACTGCCATATCTCGCGAACGGATTGACCAATCCGCAAAATTTCTGTTGCATCTGAAAGTAGAAATTCGCCCGATTACAATTGTATGCGTACTTTTCCCCTAGCCCGTTCTAGTTATTCGTTTCGAGCAACAGAACTGCGAAAATTTTCAGTTTTTCAAGCGTTGCTTACCTCCAAACTGCCATATCTCGCGAACGGATTGACCAATCCGCAAAATTTCTGTTGCATCTGAAGGTAGAAACTCGCCCGATTACAACGGTATGCGTACTTTTTCCCTAGGCCGTTCTAGTTATTCGTTTCGAGCATCAGAACTGCGAAAATTTTGAGTTTCTCAAGCGTTTCTTACTTCCAAACTGCCATATCTCGCGAACGGATTGACCAACCCGCAAAATTTCTGTTGCATCTGAAGGTAGAAACTCGCCCGATTACAACGGTATGCGTACTTTTCCCCTAGGCCGTTCTAGTTATTCGTTTCGAGCATCAGAACTGCGAAAATTTTGAGTTTCTCAAGCGTTTCGTACCTCCAAACTGCCATATCTCGCGAACGGATTGACCAATCCGCAAAATTTCTGTTGCATCTGAAAGTAGAAACTCGCCCGATTACAACGGTGTGCGTACTTTTCCCCTAGGCCGTTCTAGTTATGCTTGTCGAGCATCAGAACTGCGAAAATTTTGAGTTTCTCGAGTGTTTCTTACCTCCAAACTGCCATATCTCGCGAACGGATTGACCAATCCGCAAAATTTCTGTTGCATCTGAAAGTAGAAACTCGCCCGATTACAACACTATGCGTACTTTTTCCCTAGGCCGTTCTAGTTATTCGTTTCGAGCATCAGAACTTCGAAAATTTTGAGTTTCTCAAGCGTTTCTTACATCCAAACTGCCATATCTTGCGAACGGATTGACCAACCCGCAAAATTTCTGTTGCATCTGAAGGTAGAAACTCGCCCGATTACAACGGTATGCGTACTTTTCCCCTAGCCCGTTCTAGTTATTCGTTTCGAGCAACAGAACTGCGAAAATTTTGAGTTTCTCGAGCGTTTCTCTCCTACAAACTGCCACATCTCGCGAACGGATTGTCCAATCCGCAAAATTTCTGATGCATCTGAAAGTAGAAACTCGCCCGATTACAACTGTATGCGTACTTTTCCCCTAGCCCGTTCTAGTTATTCGTTTCGAGCAACAGAACTGCGAAAATTTTGAGTTTCTCAAGCGTTGCTTACCTCCAAACTGCCATATCTCGCGAACGGATTGACCAATCCGCAAAATTTCTGTTGCATCTGAAAGTAGAAACTCGCCCGATTTCAACGGTGTGCGTACTTTTCCCCGAGGCCGTTCTAGTTATGCTTGTCGAGCATCAGAACTGCGAAAATTTTGAGTTTCTCGAGCGTTTCTTACCTCCAAACTGCCATATCTCGGGAACGGATTGTCCAATCCGCAAAATTTCTGATGCATCTGAAAGTAGAAACTCGCCCGATTACAACTGTATGCGTACTTTTCCCCTAGCCCGTTCTAGTTATTCGTTTCGAGCATCAGAACTGCGAAAATTTTGAGTTTCTCAAGCGTTTCGTACCTCCAAACTGCCATATCTCGCGAATGGATTGACCAATCCGCAAAGTATCTGTTGCATCTGAAAGTAGAAACACGCCCGATTACAACGGTGTGCGTACTTTTCCCCTAGGCCGTTCTAGTTATTCATTTCGAGCATCAGAACTGCGAAAATTTTGAGTTTCTCAAGCGTTTCTTACTTCCAAACTGCCATATCTCGCGAACGGATTGACCAATCCGCAAAATTTCTGTTGCATCTGATGGTAGAAACTCGCCCGATTACAACGGTGTGCGTACTTTTCCCCTAGGCCGTTCTAGTTATTCGTTTCGAGCATCAGAACTGCGAAAATTTTGAGTTTTTCAAGCGTTTCTTACCTCCAAACTGCCATATCTCGCGAACGGATTGACCAATCGGCAAAATTTCTGTTGCATCTGAAAGTAGAAACTCGCCCGATTACAACACTATGCGTACTTTTCCCCTAGGCCGTTCTAGTTATTCGTTTCGAGCATCAGAATTGCGAAAATTACGAGTTTCTCAAGCGTTTCTTACCTCCAAACTGCCATAACTCGCGAACGGATTGACCAATCCGCTAAATTTCTCTTGCATCTGAAAGTAGAAACTCGCCCGATTACAACGGTATGCGTACTTTTCCCCTAGCCCGTTCTAGTTATTCGTTTCGAGCAACAGAACTGCGAAAATTTTGAGTTTTTCAAGCGTTGCTTACCTCCAAACTGCCATATCTCGCGAACGGATTGACCAATCCGCAAAATTTCTGTTGCATCTGAAAGTAGAAACTCGCCCGATTACAACGGTGTGCGTACTTTTCCCCTAGGCCGTTCTAGTTATGCTTGTCGAGCATCAGAACTGCGAAAATTTTGAGTTTCTCGAGCGTTTCTTACCTCCAAACTGCCATATCTCGCGAACGGATTGACCAATCCGCAAAATTTCTGTTGCATCTGAAAGCAGAAACTCGCCCGATTACAACACTATGCGTACTTTTCCCCTAGGCCGTTCTAGTTATTCGTTTCGAGCATCAGAACTGCGAAAATTTTGAGTTTCTCAAGCGTTTCTTACTTCCAAACTGCCATATCTCGCGAACGGATTGACCAATTCGCAAAATTTCTGTTGCATCTGAAAGTAGAAACTCGCCCGATTACAACACTATGCGTACTTTTCCCCTAGGCCGTTCTAGTTATTCGTTTCGAGCATCAGAACTGCGAAAATTTTGAGTTTCTCAAGCGTTTCTTACATCCAAACTGCCATAACTCGCGAACGGATTGACCAATCCGCAAAATTTCTGTTGCAGCTGAAAGTAGAAACTCGCCCGATTACAACGGTATGCGTACTTTTCCCCTAGGCCGTTCTGGTTATGCTTGTCGAGCATCAGAACTGCGAAAATTTTGAGTTTTTCAAGCGTTGCTTACCTCCAAACTGCCATATCTCGCGAACGGATTGACCAATCCGCAAAATTTCTGTTGCATCTGAAAGTAGAAACTCGCCCGATTTCAACGGTGTGCGTACTTTTCCCCGAGGCCGTTCTAGTTATGCTTGTCGAGCATCAGAACTGCGAAAATTTTGAGTTTCTCGAGTGTTTCTTACCTCCAAACTGCCATATCTCGCGAACGGATTGACCAATCCGCAAAATTTCTGTTGCATCTGAAAGTAGAAACTCGCCCGATTACAACACTATGCGTACTTTTTCCCTAGGCCGTTCTAGTTATTCGTTTCGAGCATCAGAACTGCGAAAATTTTGAGTTTCTCAAGCGTTTCTTACATCCAAACTGCCATATCTTGCGAACGGATTGACCAACCCGCAAAATTTCTGTTGCATCTGAAGGTAGAAACTCGCCCGATTACAACGGTATGCGTACTTTTCCCCTAGCCCGTTCTAGTTATTCGTTTCGAGCAACAGAACTGCGAAAATTTTGAGTTTCTCGAGCGTTTCTCTCCTACAAACTGCCACATCTCGCGAACGGATTGTCCAATCCGCAAAATTTCTGATGCATCTGAAAGTAGAAACTCGCCCGATTACAACTGTATGCGTACTTTTCCCCTAGCCCGTTCTAGTTATTCGTTTCGAGCAACAGAACTGCGAAAATTTTGAGTTTCTCAAGCGTTGCTTACCTCCAAACTGCCATATCTCGCGAACGGATTGACCAATCCGCAAAATTTCTGTTGCATCTGAAAGTAGAAACTCGCCCGATTTCAACGGTGTGCGTACTTTTCCCCGAGGCCGTTCTAGTTATGCTTGTCGAGCATCAGAACTGCGAAAATTTTGAGTTTCTCGAGCGTTTCTTACCTCCAAACTGCCATATCTCGGGAACGGATTGTCCAATCCGCAAAATTTCTGATGCATCTGAAAGTAGAAACTCGCCCGATTACAACTGTATGCGTACTTTTCCCCTAGCCCGTTCTAGTTATTCGTTTCGAGCATCAGAACTGCGAAAATTTTGAGTTTCTCAAGCGTTTCGTACCTCCAAACTGCCATATCTCGCGAATGGATTGACCAATCCGCAAAATTTCTGTTGCATCTGAAAGTAGAAACACGCCCGATTACAACGGTGTGCGTACTTTTCCCCTAGGCCGTTCTAGTTATTCATTTCGAGCATCAGAACTGCGAAAATTTTGAGTTTCTCAAGCGTTTCTTACTTCCAAACTGCCATATCTCGCGAACGGATTGACCAATCCGCAAAATTTCTGTTGCATCTGATGGTAGAAACTCGCCCGATTACAACGGTGTGCGTACTTTTCCCCTAGGCCGTTCTAGTTATTCGTTTCGAGCATCAGAACTGCGAAAATTTTGAGTTTTTCAAGCGTTTCTTACCTCCAAACTGCCATATCTCGCGAACGGATTGACCAATCGGCAAAATTTCTGTTGCATCTGAAAGTAGAAACTCGCCCGATTACAACACTATGCGTACTTTTCCCCTAGGCCGTTCTAGTTATTCGTTTCGAGCATCAGAATTGCGAAAATTACGAGTTTCTCAAGCGTTTCTTACCTCCAAACTGCCATAACTCGCGAACGGATTGAACAATCCGCTAAATTTCTCTTGCATCTGAAAGTAGAAACTCGCCCGATTACAACGGTATGCGTACTTTTCCCCTAGCCCGTTCTAGTTATTCGTTTCGAGCAACAGAACTGCGAAAATTTTGAGTTTTTCAAGCGTTGCTTACCTCCAAACTGCCATATCTCGCGAACGGATTGACCAATCCGCAAAATTTCTGTTGCATCTGAAAGTAGAAACTCGCCCGATTGCAACACTATGCGTACTTTTCCCCTAGGCCGTTCTAGTTATTCGTTTCGAGCATCAGAACTGCGAAAATTTTGAGTTTCTCAAGCGTTTCTTACTTCCAAACCGCCATATCTCGCGAACGGATTGACCAATTCGCAAAATTTCTGTTGCATCTGAATGTAGAAACTCGCCCGTTTACAACACTATGCGTACTTTTCCCCTAGGCCGTTCTAGTTATTCGTTTCGAGCATCAGAACTGCGAAAATTTTGAGTTTCTCAAGCGTTTCTTACATCCAAACTGCCATAACTCGCGAACGGATTGACCAATCCGCAAAATTTCTGTTGCAGCTGAAAGTAGAAACTCGCCCGATTACAACGGTATGCGTACTTTTCCCCTAGGCCGTTCTGGTTATGCTTGTCGAGCATCAGAACTGCGAAAATTTTGAGTTTTTCTAGCGTTGCTTACCTCCAAACTGCCATATCTCGCGAACGGATTGACCAATCCGCAAAATTTCTGTTGCATCTGAAAGTAGAAACTCGCCCGATTTCAACGGTGTGCGTACTTTTCCCCGAGGCCGTTCTAGTTATGCTTGTCGAGCATCAGAACTGCGAAAATTTTGAGTTTCTCGAGCGTTTCTTACCTCCAAACTGCCATATCTCGCGAACGGATTGTCCAATCCGCAAAATTTCTGATGCATCTGAACGTAGAAACTCGCCCGATTACAACGGTATGCGTACTTTTCCCCTAGCCCGTTATAGTTATTCGTTTCGAGCATCAGAACTGCGAAAATTTTGAGTTTTTCAAGCGTTGCTTACCTCCAAACTGCCATATCTCGCGAACGGATTGACCAATCCGCAAAATTTCTGTTGCATCTGAAAGTAGAAACTCGCCCGATTACAACGGTGTGCGTACTTTTCCCCTAGGCCGTTCTAGTTATTCGTTTCGAGCATCAGAACTGCGAAAATTTTGATTTTCTCGAGCGTTTCTTACATCCAAACTGCCATATCTCGCGAACGGATTGACCAACCCGCAAAATTTCTGTTGCATCTGAAAGTAGAAATTCGCCCGATTACAACTGTATGCGTACTTTTCCCCTAGCCCGTTCTAGTTATTCGTTTCGAGCAACAGAACTGCGAAAATTTTGAGTTTCTCAAGCGTTGCTTACCTCCAAACTGCAATATCTCGCGAACGGATTCACCAATCCGCAAAATTTCTGTTGCATCTGAAAGTAGAAACTCGCCCGATTAGAACGGTGTGCGTACTTTTCCCCTAGGCCGTTCTAGTTATTCGTTTCGAGCATCAGAACTGCGAAAATTTTGAGTTTCTCAAGCGTTTCGTACCTCCAAACTGCCATATCTCGCGAACGGATTGACCAATCCGCAAAATTTCTGTTGCATCTGAAAGTAGAAACTCGCCCGATTACAACACTATGCGTACTTTTCCCCTAGGCCGTTCTAGTTATTCGTTTCGAGCATCAGAGCTGCGAAAATTTTGAGTTTCTCAAGCGTTTCTTACTTCCAAACTGCCATATCTCGCGAACGGATTGACCAATCCGCAAAATTTCTGTTGCATCTGAAAGTAGAAACTTGCCCGATTGCAACGGTATGCGACCTTTCCCCTAGGCCGTTCTAGTTATTCGTTTCGAACATCAGAACTGCGAAAATGTTGAGTTTCTCAAGCGTTTCTTACCTACAAACTGCCATATCTCGCGAACGGATTGACCAATCCGCAAAATTTCTGTTGCATCTGAAAGTAGAAACTCGCCCGATTACAACGGTATGCGTACCTTTCCCCTAGACCGTTCTAGTTATGCTTGTCGAGCATCAGAACTGCGAAAATTTTGAGTTTCTCAAGCGTTTCTTACCTCCAAACTGCCATATCTCGCGAACGGATTGACCAATCCGCAAAATTATTGTTGCATCTGAAAGTAGAAACTCGCCCGATTACAACTGTATGCGTACTTTTCCCCTAGTCCGTTCTAGTTATTCGTTTCGAGCATCAGAACTGTGAAAATTTTGAGTTTCTCAACCGTTTCTTACCTCCGAACTGCCATATCTCGCGAACGGATTGACCACTCCGCAAAATTTCTGTTGCATCTGAAAGTAGAAACTCGCCCGATTACAACGGTGTGCGTACTTTTCCCCTAGGCCGTCCTAGTTATTCGTTTCGAGCATCAGAACTGCGAAAATTTTGAGTTTCTCAAGCGTTTCGTACTTCCAAACTGCCATATCTCGCGAACGGTTTGACCAATCCGCAAAATTTCTGTTGCATCTGATGGTAGAAACTCGCCCGATTACAACGGTATGCGTACTTTTCCCCTAGGCCGTTCTAGTTATTCGTTTCGAGCATCAGAACTGCGAAAATTTTGAGTTTCTCAAGCGTTTCTTACTTCCAAACTGCCATATCTCGCGTACGGATTGACAAATCCGCAAAATTTCTGTTGCATCTGAAGGTAGAAACTCGCCCGATTACAACGGTATGCGTACTTTTCCCCTAGGCCGCCCTAGTTATTCGTGTCGAGCATCAGAACTGCGAAAATTTTGAGTTTCTCAAGCGTTTCTTACTTCCAAACTGCCATATCTCGCGAACGGATTGACCAATCCGCAAAATTTCTGTTGCATCTGAAAGTAGAAACTCGCCCGATTACGACGGTATGCGTACTTTTCCCATAGGCCGTTCTAGTTATTCGTTTCGAGCATCAGAACTGCGAAAATTTTGAGTTTCTCAAGCGCTTCTTACTTCCAAACTGCCATATCTCGCGAACGGATTGACCAATACGCAAAATTTCTGTTGCATCTGAAGGTAGAAACTCGCCCGATTACAACGGTATGCGTACTTTTCCCCTAGGCCGTTCTAGTTATTCGTTTCGAGCATCAGAACTGCGAAAATTTTGAGTTTCTCAAGCGTTTCGTACCTCCAAACTGCCATATCTCGCGAACGGTTTGACCAATCCGCAAAATTTCTGTTGCATCTGAAGGTAGAAACTCGCTCGATTACAACGGTATGCGTACTTTTCCCCTAGGCCGTTCTGGTTATTCGTTTCGAGCATCAGAACTGCGAAAATATTGAGTTTCTCAAGCGTTTCTTACCTCCAAACTGCCATATCTCGCGAACGGATTGACCAATCCGCAAAATTTCTGTTGCATCTGAAAGTAGAAACTCGCCCGATTACAACGGTATGCGTACTTTTCCCCTAGTCCGTTCTAGTTATTCGTTTCGAGCATCAGAACTGCGAAAATGTTGAGTTTCTCAAGCGTTTCTTACCTCCAAACTGCCATATCTCGCGAACGGATTGACCAATCCGCAAAATTTCTGTTGCATCTGAAAGTAGAAACTCGCCCGATTACAACGGTATGCGTACTTTTCCCCTAGACCGTTCTAGTTATTCGTTTCGAGCATCAGAACTGCGAAAATGTTGAGTTTCTCAAGCGTTTCTTACCTACAAACTGCCATATCTCGCGAACGGATTGACCAATCCGCAAAATTTCTGTTGCATCTGAAAGTAGAAACTCGCCCGATTACAACGGTATGCGTACTCTTCCCCTAGACCGTTCTAGTTATTCGTTTCGAGCATCAGAACTGCGAAAATGTTGAGTTTCTCAAGCGTTTCTTACCTACAAACTGCCATATCTCGCGAACGGATTGACCAATCCGCAAAATTTCTGTTGCATCTGAAAGTAGAAACTCGCCCGATTACAACGGCATGCGTACTTTTGCCCTAGGCCGTTCTGGTTACTCGTTTCGAGCATCAGAACTGTGATAATTTTGAGTTTCTCAACCGCTTCTTACCTCCAAACTGCCATATCTCGCGAACGGATTGACCAATCCGCAAAATTTCTGTTGCATCTGAAAGTAGAAACTCGCCCGATTACGCCGGTATGCGTACTTTTCCCATAGGCCGTTCTAGTTATTCGTTTCGAGCATCAGAACTGCGAAAATTTTGTGTTTCTCAAGCGTTTCGTACCTCCAAACTGCCATATCTCGCGAACGGATTGACCAATCCGCAAAATTTCTGTTGCATCTGAAAGTAGAAACTCGCCCGATTACAACACTATGAGTACTTTTCCCCTAGCCCGTTCTAGTTACTCGTTTCGAGCATCAGAACTGCGAAAATTTTGAGTTTCTCAAGCGTTTCTTACTTCCAAACTGCCATATCTCGCGAACGGATTGACCAATCCGCAAAATTTCTGTTGCATCTGAAGGTTGAAACTCGCCCGATTACAACTGTATGCGTACTTTTCCCCTAGTCCGTTCTTGTTATTCGTTTCGAGCATCAGAACTGCGAAAATTTTGAGTTTCTCAAGCGTTTCTTACCTCCAAACTGCCATATCTCGCGAACGGAATGACCAATCCGCAAAATTTCTGTTGCATCTGAAAGTAGAAACTCGCCCGATTACAACACTATGCGTACTTTTCCCCTAGGCCGTTCTAGTTATTCGTTTCGAGCATCAGAACTGCGAAAATTTTGAGTTTCTCAAGCGTTTCTTACCTCCAAACTGCCATATCTCACGAACGGATTGACCAATCCGCAAACTTTCTATTGCATCCGAAAGTAGAAACTCGCCCGATTACAACGGTATGCGTACTTTTCCCCTAGCCCGTTCTAGTTATTCGTTTCGAGCAACAGAACTGCGAAAATTTTGAGTTTTTCAAGCGTTGCTTACCTCCAAACTGCCATATCTCGCGAACGGATAGACCAATCCGCAAAATTTCTGTTGCATCTGAAAGTAGAAACTCGCCCGATTACAACGGTATGCGTACTTTTCCCCTAGCCCGTTCTAGTTATTCGTTTCGAGCATCAGAACTGCGAAAATTTTGAGTTTCTCAAGCGTTGCTTACCTCCAAACTGCCATATCTCGCGAACGGATTGACCAATCCGCAAAATTTCTGTTGCATCTGAAAGTAGAAACTCGCCCGATTACAACGGTGTGCGTACTTTTCCCCTAGGCCGTTCTAGTTATTCGTTTCGAGCATCAGAACTGCGAAAATTTTGATTTTCTCGAGCGTTTCTTACATCCAAACTGCCATATCTCGCGAACGGATTGACCAACCCGCAAAATTTCTGTTGCATCTGAAAGTAGAAATTCGCCCGATTACAACTGTATGCGTACTTTTCCCCTAGCCCGTTCTAGTTATTCGTTTCGAGCATCAGAGCTGCGAAAATTTTGAGTTTCTCAAGCGTTTCTTACTTCCAAACTGCCATATCTCGCGAACGGATTGACCAATCCGCAAAATTTCTGTTGCATCTGAAAGTAGAAACTCGCCCGAATACAATGGTATGCGTACTTTTCCCCTAGGCCGTTCTAGTTATTCGTTTCGAGCATCAGAACTGCGAAAATTTTGAGGTTCTCAAGCGTTTCTTACATCCAAACTGCCATATCTCGCGAACGGTTTGACCAATCCGCAAAATTTCTGTTGCATCTGAAAGTAGAAACTCGCCCGATTACAACTGTATGCGTACTTTTCCCCTAGCCCGTTCTAGTTATTCGTTTCGAGCAACAGAACTGCGAAAATTTTGAGTTTCTCAAGCGTTGCTTACCTCCAAACTGCCATATCTCGCGAACGGATTGACCAATCCGCAAAATTATTGTTGCATCTGAAAGTAGAAACTCGCCCGATTACAACTGTATGCGTACTTTTCCCCTAGTCCGTTCTAGTTATTCGTTTCGAGCATCAGAACTGTGAAAATTTTGAGTTTCTCAACCGTTTCTTACCTCCGAACTGCCATATCTCGCGAACGGATTGACCACTCCGCAAAATTTCTGTTGCATCTGAAAGTAGAAACTCGCCCGATTACAACGGTGTGCGTACTTTTCCCCTAGGCCGTTCTAGTTATTCGTTTCGAGCATCAGAACTGCGAAAATTTTGAGTTTCTCAAGCGTTTCGTACCTCCAAACTGCCATATCTCGCGTACGGATTGACAAATCCGCAAAATTTCTGTTGCATCTGAAGGTAGAAATTCGCCCGATAACAACGGTATGCGTACTTTTCCCCTAGGCCATTCTAGTTATTCGTTTCGAACATCAGAACTGCGAAAATTTCGAGTTTCTCAAGCGTTTCTTACCTACAAACTGCCACATCTCGCGAACGGATTGACCAATCCGCAAAATTTCTGATGCATCTGAAAGTAGAAACTCGCCCGATTACAACGGTATGCGTACTTTTCCCCTAGGCCGCCCTAGTTATTCGTGTCGAGCATCAGAACTGCGAAAATTTTGAGTTTCTCAAGCGTTTCTTACTTCCAAACTGCCATATCTCGCGAACGGATTGACCAATCCGCAAAATTTCTGTTGCATCTGAAAGTAGAAACTCGCCCGATTACGACGGTATGCGTACTTTTCCCATAGGCCGTTCTAGTTATTCGTTTCGAGCATCAGAACTGCGAAAATTTTGAGTTTCTCAAGCGCTTCTTACTTCCAAACTGCCATATCTCGCGAACGGATTGACCAATACGCAAAATTTCTGTTGCATCTGAAGGTAGAAACTCGCCCGATTACAACGGTATGCGTACTTTTCCCCTAGGCCGTTCTAGTTATTCGTTTCGAGCATCAGAACTGCGAAAATTTTGAGTTTCTCAAGCGTTTCGTACCTCCAAACTGCCATATCTCGCGAACGGTTTGACCAATCCGCAAAATTTCTGTTGCATCTGAAGGTAGAAACTCGCTCGATTACAACGGTATGCGTACTTTTCCCCTAGGCCGTTCTGGTTATTCGTTTCGAGCATCAGAACTGCGAAAATATTGAGTTTCTCAAGCGTTTCTTACCTCCAAACTGCCATATCTCGCGAACGGATTGACCAATCCGCAAAATTTCTGTTGCATCTGAAAGTAGAAACTCGCCCGATTACAACGGTATGCGTACTTTTCCCCTAGGCCGTTCTAGTTATTCGTTTCGAGCATCAGAACTGCGAAAATGTTGAGTTTCTCAAGCCTTTCTTACCTACAAACTGCCATATCTCGCGAACGGATAGACCAATCCGCAAAATTTCTGTTGCATCTGAAAGTAGAAACTCGCCCGATTACAACGGTATGCGTACTTTTCCCCGAGACCGTTCTAGTTATTCGTTTCGAGCATCAGAACTGCGAAAATTTTGAGTTTCTCAAGCGTTTCTTACCTCCAAACTGCCATATCTCGCGAACGGATTGACCAATCCGCAAAATTTCTGTTGCATCTGAAAGTAGAAACTTGCCCGATTGCAACGGTATGCGACCTTTCCCCTAGGCCGTTCTAGTTATTCGTTTCGAACATCAGAACTGCGAAAATGTTGAGTTTCTCAAGCGTTTCTTACCTACAAACTGCCATATCTCGCGAACGGATTGACCAATCCGCAAAATTTCTGTTGCATCTGAAAGTAGAAACTCGCCCGATTACAACGGTATGCGTACCTTTCCCCTAGACCGTTCTAGTTATGCTTGTCGAGCATCAGAACTGCGAAAATTTTGAGTTTCTCAAGCGTTTCTTACCTCCAAACTGCCATATCTCGCGAACGGATTGACCAATCCGCAAAATTTCTGTTGCATCTGAAGGTAGAAACTCGCCCGAATACGACGGTATGGGTACTTTTCCCCTAGGCCGTTCTGGTTATTCGTTTCGAGCATCAGAACTGCGAAAATTTTGAATTTCTCAAGCGTATCTTACCTCCAAACTGCCATATCTCGCGAATGGATTGACCAATCCGCAAAATTTCTGTTTCATCTGAAAGTAGAAACTCGCCCGATTACAACGGTATGCGTACTTTTCCCCTAGGCCGCTCTAGTTATTCGTGTCGAGCATCAGAACTGCGAAAATTTTGAGTTTCTCAAGCGTTTCTTACTTCCAAACTGCCATATCTCGCGAACGGATTGACCAATCCGCAAAATTTCTGTTGCATCTGAAAGTAGAAACTCGCCCGATTACGCCGGTATGCGTACTTTTCCCATAGGCCGTTCTAGTTATTCGTTTCGAGCATCAGAACTGCGAAAATTTTGTATTTCTCAAGCGCTTCTTACTTCCAAACTGGCATATCTCGCGAACGGATTGACCAATACGCAAAATTTCTGTTGCATCTGAAGGTAGAAACTCGCCCGATTACAACGGTATGCGTACTTTTCCCCTAGGCCGTTCTAGTTATTCGTTTCGAGCATCAGAACTGCGAAAATTTTGAGTTTCTCAAGCGTTTCGTACCTCCAAACTGGCATATCTCGCGAACGGTTTGACCAATCCGCAAAATTTCTGTTGCATCTGAAGGTAGAAACTCGCTCGATTACAACAGTATGCGTACTTTTCCCCTAGGCCGTTCTGGTTATTCGTTTCGAGCATCAGAACTGCGAAAATATTGAGTTTCTCAAGCGTTTCTTACCTCCAAACTGCCATATCTCGCGAACGGATTGACCAATCCGCAAAATTTCTGTTGCATCTGAAAGTAGAAACTCGCCCGATTACAACGGTATGCGTACTTTTCCCCTAGACCGTTCTAGTTATGCTTGCCGAGCATCAGAACTGCGAAAATTTTGAGTTTCTCAAGCGTTTCATACCTCCAAACTGCCATATCTCGCGAACGGATTGACCAATACGCAAAATTTCTGTTGCATCTGAAGGTAGAAACTCGCCCGATTACAACGGTATGCGTACTTTTCCCCTAGGCCGTTCTAGTTATTCGTTTCGAGCATCAGAACTGCGAAAATTTTGAGTTTCTCAAGCGTTTCGTACCTCCAAACTGCCATATCTCGCGAACGGTTTGACCAATCCGCAAAATTTCTGTTGCATCTGAAGGTAGAAACTCGCTCGATTACAACGGTATGCGTACTTTTCCCCTAGGCCGTTCTGGTTATTCGTTTCGAGCATCAGAACTGCGAAAATATTGAGTTTCTCAAGCGTTTCTTACCTCCAAACTGCCATATCTCGCGAACGGATTGACCAATCCGCAAAATTTCTGTTGCATCTGAAAGTAGAAACTCGCCCGATTACAACGGTATGCGTACTTTTCCCCTAGTCCGTTCTAGTTATTCGTTTCGAGCATCAGAACTGCGAAAATTTTGAGTTTCTCAAGCGTTTCTTACCTCCAAACTGCCATATCTCGCGAACGGATTGACCAATCCGCAAAATTTCTGTTGCATCTGAAAGTAGAAACTCGCCCGATTACAACGGTATGCGTACTATTCCCCTAGGCCGTTCTAGTTATTCGTTTCGAGCATCAGAACTGCGAAAATGTTGAGCTTCTCAAGCGTTTCTTACCTACAAACTGCCATATCTCGCGAACGTATTGACCAATCCGCAAAATTTCTGTTGCATCTGAAAGTAGAGACTCGCCCGATTACAACGGTATGCGTACTTTTTCCCTAGACCGTTCTAGTTATGCTTGTCGAGCATCAGAACTGCGAAAATTTTGAGTTTCTCAAGCGTTTCTTACCTCCAAACTGCCATATCTCGCGAACGGATTGACCAATCCGCAAAATTTCTGTTGCATCTGAAAGTAGAAACTCGCCCGATTACAACGGTATGCGTACTTTTCCCCTAGGCCGTTGTAGTTATTCGCTTCGAGCATGAGAACTGCGAAAATTTTGGGTTTCTCAAGCGTTGCTTACCTCCAAACTGCCATATCTCGCGAACGGATTGACCAATTCGCAAAATTTCTGTTGCATCTGAAAGTAGAAACTCGCCCGATTACAACGGTATGCGTACTATTCCCCTAGGCCGTTCTAGTTATTCGTTTCGAGCATCAGAACTGCGAAAATGTTGAGTTTCTCAAGCGTTTCTTACCTACAAACTGCCATATCTCGCGAACGGATAGACCAATCCGCAAAATTTCTGTTGCATCTGAAAGTAGAAACTCGCCCGATTACAACGGTATGCGTACTTTTCCCCGAGACCGTTCTAGTTATTCGTTTCGAGCATCAGAACTGCGAAAATTTTGAGTTTCTCAAGCGTTTCTTACCTCCAAACTGCCATATCTCGCGAACGGATTGACCAATCCGCAAAATTTCTGTTGCATCTGAAAGTAGAAACTTGCCCGATTGCAACGGTATGCGACCTTTCCCCTAGGCCGTTCTAGTTATTCGTTTCGAACATCAGAACTGCGAAAATGTTGAGTTTCTCAAGCGTTTCTTACCTACAAACTGCCATATCTCGCGAACGGATTGACCAATCCGCAAAATTTCTGTTGCATCTGAAAGTAGAAACTCGCCCGATTACAACGGTATGCGTACCTTTCCCCTAGACCGTTCTAGTTATGCTTGTCGAGCATCAGAACTGCGAAAATTTTGAGTTTCTCAAGCGTTTCTTACCTCCAAACTGCCATATCTCGCGAACGGATTGACCAATCCGCAAAATTTCTGTTGCATCTGAAGGTAGAAACTCGCCCGAATACGACGGTATGGGTACTTTTCCCCTAGGCCGTTCTGGTTATTCGTTTCGAGCATCAGAACTGCGAAAATTTTGAATTTCTCAAGCGTATCTTACCTCCAAACTGCCATATCTCGCGAATGGATTGACCAATCCGCAAAATTTCTGTTTCATCTGAAAGTAGAAACTCGCCCGATTACAACGGTATGCGTACTTTTCCCCTAGGCCGCCCTAGTTATTCGTGTCGAGCATCAGAACTGCGAAAATTTTGAGTTTCTCAAGCGTTTCTTACTTCCAAACTGCCATATCTCGCGAACGGATTGACCAATCCGCAAAATTTCTGTTGCATCTGAAAGTAGAAACTCGCCCGATTACGCCGGTATGCGTACTTTTCCCATAGGCCGTTCTAGTTATTCGTTTCGAGCATCAGAACTGCGAAAATTTTGTATTTCTCAAGCGCTTCTTACTTCCAAACTGGCATATCTCGCGAACGGATTGACCAATACGCAAAATTTCTGTTGCATCTGAAGGTAGAAACTCGCCCGATTACAACGGTATGCGTACTTTTCCCCTAGGCCGTTCTAGTTATTCGTTTCGAGCATCAGAACTGCGAAAATTTTGAGTTTCTCAAGCGTTTCGTACCTCCAAACTGGCATATCTCGCGAACGGTTTGACCAATCCGCAAAATTTCTGTTGCATCTGAAGGTAGAAACTCGCTCGATTACAACAGTATGCGTACTTTTCCCCTAGGCCGTTCTGGTTATTCGTTTCGAGCATCAGAACTGCGAAAATATTGAGTTTCTCAAGCGTTTCTTACCTCCAAACTGCCATATCTCGCGAACGGATTGACCAATCCGCAAAATTTCTGTTGCATCTGAAAGTAGAAACTCGCCCGATTACAACGGTATGCGTACTTTTCCCCTAGACCGTTCTAGTTATGCTTGCCGAGCATCAGAACTGCGAAAATTTTGAGTTTCTCAAGCGTTTCATACCTCCAAACTGCCATATCTCGCGAACGGATTGACCAATACGCAAAATTTCTGTTGCATCTGAAGGTAGAAACTCGCCCGATTACAACGGTATGCGTACTTTTCCCCTAGGCCGTTCTAGTTATTCGTTTCGAGCATCAGAACTGCGAAAATTTTGAGTTTCTCAAGCGTTTCGTACCTCCAAACTGCCATATCTCGCGAACGGTTTGACCAATCCGCAAAATTTCTGTTGCATCTGAAGGTAGAAACTCGCTCGATTACAACGGTATGCGTACTTTTCCCCTAGGCCGTTCTGGTTATTCGTTTCGAGCATCAGAACTGCGAAAATATTGAGTTTCTCAAGCGTTTCTTACCTCCAAACTGCCATATCTCGCGAACGGATTGACCAATCCGCAAAATTTCTGTTGCATCTGAAAGTAGAAACTCGCCCGATTACAACGGTATGCGTACTTTTCCCCTAGTCCGTTCTAGTTATTCGTTTCGAGCATCAGAACTGCGAAAATTTTGAGTTTCTCAAGCGTTTCTTACCTCCAAACTGCCATATCTCGCGAACGGATTGACCAATCCGCAAAATTTCTGTTGCATCTGAAAGTAGAAACTCGCCCGATTACAACGGTATGCGTACTATTCCCCTAGGCCGTTCTAGTTATTCGTTTCGAGCATCAGAACTGCGAAAATGTTGAGCTTCTCAAGCGTTTCTTACCTACAAACTGCCATATCTCGCGAACGTATTGACCAATCCGCAAAATTTCTGTTGCATCTGAAAGTAGAGACTCGCCCGATTACAACGGTATGCGTACTTTTTCCCTAGACCGTTCTAGTTATGCTTGTCGAGCATCAGAACTGCGAAAATTTTGAGTTTCTCAAGCGTTTCTTACCTCCAAACTGCCATATCTCGCGAACGGATTGACCAATCCGCAAAATTTCTGTTGCATCTGAAAGTAGAAACTCGCCCGATTACAACGGTATGCGTACTTTTCCCCTAGGCCGTTGTAGTTATTCGCTTCGAGCATGAGAACTGCGAAAATTTTGGGTTTCTCAAGCGTTGCTTACCTCCAAACTGCCATATCTCGCGAACGGATTGACCAATTCGCAAAATTTCTGTTGCATCTGAAAGTAGAAACTCGCCCGATTACAACGGTATGCGTACTATTCCCCTAGGCCGTTCTAGTTATTCGTTTCGAGCATCAGAACTGCGAAAATGTTGAGTTTCTCAAGCGTTTCTTACCTACAAACTGCCATATCTCGCGAACGGATAGACCAATCCGCAAAATTTCTGTTGCATCTGAAAGTAGAAACTCGCCCGATTACAACGGTATGCGTACTTTTCCCCGAGACCGTTCTAGTTATTCGTTTTGAGCATCAGAACTGCGAAAATTTTGAGTTTCTCAAGCGTTTCTTACCTCCAAACTGCCATATCTCGCGAACGGATTGACCAATCCGCAAAATTTCTGTTGCATCTGAAAGTAGAAACTTGCCCGATTGCAACGGTATGCGACCTTTCCCCTAGGCCGTTCTAGTTATTCGTTTCGAACATCAGAACTGCGAAAATGTTGAGTTTCTCAAGCGTTTCTTACCTACAAACTGCCATATCTCGCGAACGGATTGACCAATCCGCAAAATTTCTGTTGCATCTGAAAGTAGAAACTCGCCCGATTACAACGGTATGCGTACCTTTCCCCTAGACCGTTCTAGTTATGCTTGTCGATCATCAGAACTGCGAAAATTTTGAGTTTCTCAAGCGTTTCTTACCTCCAAACTGCCATATCTCGCGAACTGATTGTCCAATCCGCAAAATTTCTGTTGCATCTGAAAGTAGAAACTCGCCATATTACAACGGTATGCGTACTTTTCCCCTAGGCCGTTCTGGTTACTCGTTTCGAGCATCAGAACTGTGATAATTTTGAGTTTCTCAACCGTTTCTTACCTCCAAACTGCCATATCTCGCGAACGGATTGACCAATCCGCAAAATTTCTGTTGCATCTGAAAGTAGAAACTCGCCCGATTACGCCGGTATGCGTACTTTTCCCATAGGCCGTTCTAGTTATTCGTTTCGAGCATCAGAACTGCGAAAATTTTGTGTTTCTCAAGCGCTTCTTACTTCCAAACTGGCATATCTCGCGAACGGATTGACCAATACGCAAAATTTCTGTTGCATCTGAAGGTAGAAACTCGCCCGATTACAACGGTATGCGTACTTTTCCCCTAGGCCGTTCTAGTTATTCGTTTCGAGCATCAGAACTGCGAAAATTTTGAGTTTCTCAAGCGTTTCGTACCTCCAAACTGGCATATCTCGCGAACGGTTTGACCAATCCGCAAAATTTCTGTTGCATCTGAAGGTAGAAACTCGCTCGATTACAACAGTATGCGTACTTTTCCCCTAGGCCGTTCTGGTTATTCGTTTCGAGCATCAGAACTGCGAAAATATTGAGTTTCTCAAGCGTTTCTTACCTCCAAACTGCCATATCTCGCGAACGGATTGACCAATCCGCAAAATTTCTGTTGCATCTGAAAGTAGAAACTCGCCCGATTACAACGGTATGCGTACTTTTCCCCTAGACCGTTCTAGTTATGCTTGCCGAGCATCAGAACTGCGAAAATTTTGAGTTTCTCAAGCGTTTCATACCTCCAAACTGCCATATCTCGCGAACGGATTGACTAATCCGCAAAATTTCTGTTGCATCTGAAAGTAGAAACTCGCCCGATTACAACGGTATGCGTACCTTTCCCCTAGGCCGTTCTAGTTATGCTTGTCGAGCATCAGAACTGCGAAAATTTTGAGTTTCTCAAGCGTTTCTTACCTCCAAACTGCCATATCTCGCGAACGGATTGTCCAATCCGCAAAATTTCTGTTGCATCTGAAAGTAGAAACTCGCCCGATTACAACGGTATGCGTACTATTCCCCTAGGCCGTTCTAGTTATTCGTTTCGAGCATCAGAACTGCGAAAATGTTGAGCTTCTCAAGCGTTTCTTACCTACAAACTGCCATATCTCGCGAACGTATTGACCAATCCGCAAAATTTCTGTTGCATCTGAAAGTAGAGACTCGCCCGATTACAACGGTATGCGTACTTTTTCCCTAGACCGTTCTAGTTATGCTTGTCGAGCATCAGAACTGCGAAAATTTTGAGTTTCTCAACCGTTTCTTACCTCCAAACTGCCATATCTCGCGAACGGATTGACCAATCCGCATTATTTCTGTTGCATCTGAAAGTAGAAACTCGCCCGATTACAACGGTATGCGTACTATTCCCCTAGGCCGTTCTAGTTATTCGTTTCGAGCATCAGAACTGCGAAAATGTTGAGCTTCTCAAGCGTTTCTTACCTACAAACTGCCATATCTCGCGAACGTATTGACCAATCCGCAAAATTTCTGTTGCATCTGAAAGTAGAGACTCGCCCGATTACAACGGTATGCGTACTTTTTCCCTAGACCGTTCTAGTTATGCTTGTCGAGCATCAGAACTGCGAAAATTTTGAGTTTCTCAAGCGTTTCTTACCTCCAAACTGCCATATCTCGCGAACGGATTGACCAATCCGCAAAATTTCTGTTGCATCTGAAAGTAGAAACTCGCCCGATTACAACGGTATGCGTACTTTTCCCCTAGGCCGTTGTACTTATTCGCTTCGAGCATGAGAACTGCGAAAATTTTGGGTTTCTCAAGCGTTGCTTACCTCCAAACTGCCATATCTCGAGAACGGATTGACCAATTCGCAAAATTTCTGTTGCATCTGAAAGTAGAAACTCGCCCGATTACAACGGTATGCGTACTATTCCCCTAGGCCGTTCTAGTTATTCGTTTCGAGCATCAGAACTGCGAAAATGTTGAGTTTCTCAAGCGTTTCTTACCTACAAACTGCCATATCTCGCGAACGGATAGACCAATCCGCAAAATTTCTGTTGCATCTGAAAGTAGAAACTCGCCCGATTACAACGGTATGCGTACTTTTCCCCGAGACCGTTCTAGTTATTCGTTTCGAGCATCAGAACTGCGAAAATTTTGAGTTTGTCAAGCGTTTCTTACCTCCAAACTGCCATATCTCGCGAACGGATTGACCAATCCGCAAAATTTCTGTTGCATCTGAAAGTAGAAACTCGCTCGATTACAACAGTATGCGTACTTTTCCCCTAGGCCGTTCTGGTTACTCGTTTCGAGCATCAGAACTGTGATAATTTTGAGTTTCTCAACCGTTTCTTACCTCCAAACTGCCATATCTCGCGAACGGATTGACCAATCCGCAAAATTTCTGTTGCATCTGCAAGTAGAAAGTCGCCCGATTACAACGGTATGCGTACTTTTCCCCAAGACCGTTCTAGTTATGCTTGTCGAGTATCAGAACTGCGAAAATTTTGAGTTTCTCAAGCGTTTCATACCTCCAAACTGCCATATCTCGCGAACGGATTGACTAATCCGCAAAATTTCTGTTGCATCTGAAAGTAGAAACTCGCCCGATTACAACGGTATGCGTACTTTTCCCCTAGGCCGTTCTAGTTATTCGTTTCGAGCATCAGAACTGCGAAAATTTTGAGTTTCTCAAGCGTTTCTTACCTCCAAACTGCCATATCTCGCGAACGGATTGACCAATCCGCAAAATTTCTGTTGCATCTGAAAGTAGAAACTCGCCCGATTACAACGGTATGCGTACTTTTCCCGTAGTCCGTTCTAGTTATTCGTTTCGAGCATCAGAACTGCGAAAATTTTGAGTTTCTCAAGCGTTTCTTACCTCCAAACTGCCATATCTCGCGAACGGATTGACCAATCCGCAAAATTTCTGTTGCATCTGAAAGTAGAAACTCGCCCGATTACAACGGTATGCGTACTATTCCCCTAGGCCGTTCTAGTTATTCGTTTCGAGCATCAGAACTGCGAAAATGTTGAGCTTCTCAAGCGTTTCTTACCTACAAACTGCCATATCTCGCGAACGGATTGACCAATCCGCAAAATTTCTGTTGCATCTGAAAGTAGAAACTCGCCCGATTACAACGGTATGCGTACTTTTTCCCTAGACCGTTCTAGTTATGCTTGTCGAGCATCAGAACTGCGAAAATTTTGAGTTTCTCAAGCGTTTCTTACCTCCAAACTGCCATATCTCGCGAACGGATTGACCAATCCGCAAAATTTCTGTTGCATCTGAAAGTAGAAACTCGCCCGATTACAACGGTATGCGTACTTTTCCCCTAGGCCGTTGTAGTTATTCGCTTCGAGCATGAGAACTGCGAAAATTTTGAGTTTCTCAAGCGTTTCTTACCTCCAAACTGCCATATCTCGCGAACGGATTGACCAATCCGCAAAATTTCTGTTGCATCTGAAAGTAGAAACTCGCCCGATTACAACGGTATGCGTACTTTTCCCCTAGGCCGTTGTACTTATTCGCTTCGAGCATGAGAACTGCGAAAATTTTGGGTTTCTCAAGCGCTGCTTACCTCCAAACTGCCATATCTCGCGAACGGATTGACCAATTCGCAAAATTTCTGTTGCATCTGAAAGTAGAAACTCGCCCGATTACAACGGTATGCGTACTATTCCCCTAGGCCGTTCTAGTTATTCGTTTCGAGCATCAGAACTGCGAAAATGTTGAGTTTCTCAAGCGTTTCTTACCTACAAACTGCCATATCTCGCGAACGGATAGACCAATCCGCAAAATTTCTGTTGCATCTGAAAGTAGAAACTCGCCCGATTACAACGGTATGCGTACTTTTCCCCGAGACCGTTCTAGTTATTCGTTTCGAGCATCAGAACTGCGAAAATTTTGAGTTTCTCAAGCGTTTCTTACCTCCAAACTGCCATATCTCGCGAACGGATTGACCAATCCGCAAAATTTCTGTTGCATCTGAAAGTAGAAACTCGCTCGATTACAACAGTATGCGTACTTTTCCCCTAGGCCGTTCTGGTTACTCGTTTCGAGCATCAGAACTGTGATAATTTTGAGTTTCTCAACCGTTTCTTACCTCCAAACTGCCATATCTCGCGAACGGATTGACCAATCCGCAAAATTTCTGTTGCATCTGCAAGTAGAAAGTCGCCCGATTACAACGGTATGCGTACTTTTCCCCTAGACCGTTCTAGTTATGCTTGTCGAGTATCAGAACTGCGAAAATTTTGAGTTTCTCAAGCGTTTCATACCTCCAAACTGCCATATCTCGCGAACGGATTGACTAATCCGCAAAATTTCTGTTGCATCTGAAAGTAGAAACTCGCCCGATTACAACGGTATGCGTACTTTTCCCCTAGGCCGTTCTAGTTATTCGTTTCGAGCATCAGAACTGCGAAAATTTTGAGTTTCTCAAGCGTTTCTTACCTCCAAACTGCCATATCTCGCGAACGGATTGACCAATCCGCAAAATTTCTGTTGCATCTGAAAGTAGAAACTCGCCCGATTACAACGGTATGCGTACTTTTCCCCTAGGCGGTTCTGGTTATTCGTTTCGAGCATCAGAACTGTGAAAATTTTGAGTTTCTCAACCGTTTCTTACCTCCAAACTGCCATATCTCGCGAACGGATTGACCAATCCGCAAAATTTCTTTTGCATCTGAAAGTAGAAAGTCGCCCGATTAAAACGGTATGCGTCCTTTTCCCCGAGGCCGTTCTAGTTATTCATTTCGAGCATCAGAACTGCGAAAATTTTGAGTTTCTCAAGCGTTTCTTACCTCCAAACAGCCATATCTCGCGAACGGATTGACTATTCCGCAAAATTTCTGTTGCATCTGAAAGTAGAAACTCGCCCGATTACAACGGTATGAGTACTTTTCCCCTAGGCCGTTCTAGTTATTCGTTTCGAGCATCAGAACTGCGAAAATTTTGAGTTTCTCAAGCGTTTCTGACCTCCAAACTGCCATATCTCGCGAACGGATTGACCAATCCGCAAAATTTCTGTTGCATCTGAACGTAGAAACTCGCCCGATTACAAGGGTATGTGTACTTTTCCCCTAGTCCGTTCTAGTTATTCGTTTCGAGCATCAGAACTGCGAAAATTTTGAGTTTCTCAAGCGTTTCTTACCTCCAAACTGCCATATCTCGCGAACGGATTGAACAATCCGCAAAATTTCTGTTGCATCTGAAAGTAGAAACTCGCCCGATTACAACGGTATGCGACCTTTCCCCTAGGCCGTTCTAGTTATTCGTTTCGAGAATCAGAACTGCGAAAATGTTGAGTTTCTCAAGCGTTTCTTACCTACAAACTGTCATATCTCGCGAACGGATTGACCAATCCGCAAAATTTCTGTTGCATCTGAAAGTAGAAACTCGCCCGATTACAACGGTATGCGTACTTTTCCCCTAGACCGTTCTAGTTATGCTTGCCGAGCATCAGAACTGCGAAAATTTTGAGTTTCTCAAGCGTTTCTTACCTCCAAACTGCCATATCTCGCGAACGGATTGACCAATCCGCAAAATTTGTGTTGCATCTGAAAGTAGAAACTCGCCATATTACAACGGTATGCGTACTTTTCCCCTAGGCCGTTCTGGTTACTCGTTTCGAGCATCAGAACTGTGATAATTTTGAGTTTCTCAACCGTTTCTTACCTCCAAACTGCCATATCTCGCGAACGGATTGACCAATCCGCAAAATTTCTGTTTCATCTGAAAGTAGAAAGTCGCTCGATTACAACGGTATGCGTACTTTTCTCCTAGACCTTTCTAGTTATGCTTGTCGAGCATCAGAACTGCGAAAATTTTGAGTTTCTCAAGCGTTTCATACTTCCAAACTGCCATATCTCGCGAACGGATTGACCAATCAGCAAAATTTCTGTTGCATCTGAAAGTAGAAACTCGCCCGATTACAACGGTATGCGTACTTTTCCCCTAGACCGTTCTAGTTATTCGTTTCGAGCATCAGAACTGCGAAAATTTTGAGTTTCTCAAGCGTTTCTGACATCCAAACTGCAATATCTCGCGAACGGATTGACCAATCCGCAAAATTTCTGTTGCATCTGAACGTAGAAACTCGCCCGATTACAACGGTATGCGTACTTTTCCCCTAGTCCGTTCTAGTTATTCGTTTCGAGCATCAGAACTGCGAAAATTTTGAGTTTCTCAAGCGTTTCTTACCTCCAAACTGCCATATCTCGCGAACGGATTGACCAATCCGCAAAATTTCTGTTGCATCTGAAAGTAGAAACTTGCCCGATTACAACGGTATGCGACCTTTCCCCTAGGCCGTTCTAGTTATTCGTTTCGAGCATCAGAACTGCGAAAATTTTGAGTTTCTCAAGCGTTTCTTACCTCCAAACTGCCATATCTCGCGAACGGATTGACCAATCCGCAAAATTTCTGTTGCATCTGAAAGTAGAAACTCGCCCGATTACAACGGTATGCGTACTATTCCCCTAGGCCGTTCTAGTTATTCGTTTCGAGCATCAGAACTGCGAAAATGTTGAGCTTCTCAAGCGTTTCTTACCTACAAACTGCCATATCTCGCGAACGGATTGACCAATCCGCAAAATTTCTGTTGCATCTGAAAGTAGAAACTCGCCCGATTACAACGGTATGCGTACTTTTTCCCTAGACCGTTCTAGTTATGCTTGTCGAGCATCAGAACTGCGAAAATTTTGAGTTTCTCAAGCGTTTCTTACCTCCAAACTGCCATATCTCGCGAACGGATTGACCAATCCGCAAAATTTCTGTTGCATCTGAAAGTAGAAACTCGCCCGATTACAACGGTATGCGAACTTTTCCCCTAGGCCGTTGTAGTTATTCGCTTCGAGCATGAGAACTGCGAAAATTTTGGGTTTCTCAAGCGTTGCTTAACTCCAAACTGCCATATCTCGCGAACGGATTGACCAATTCGCAAAATTTCTGTTGCATCTGAAAGTAGAAACTCGCCCGATTACAACGGTATGCGTACTATTCCCCTAGGCCGTTCTAGTTATTCGTTTCGAGCATCAGAACTGCGAAAATGTTGAGTTTCTCAAGCGTTTCTTACCTACAAACTGCCATATCTCGCGAACGGATTGACCAATCCGCAAAATTTCTGTTGCATCTGAAAGTAGAAACTCGCCCGATTACAACGGTATGCGTACTTTTCCCCTAGGCCGTTCTGGTTATTCGTTTCGAGCATCAGAACTGCGAAAATGTTGAGTTTCTAAAGCGTTTCTTACCTCCAAACTGCCATATCTCGCGAACGGATTGACCAATCCGCAAAATTTCTGTTGCATCTGAAAGTAGAAACTCGCCCGATTACAACGGTATGCGTACTATTCCCCTAGGCCGTTCTAGTTATTCGTTTCGAGCATCAGAACTGCGAAAATGTTGAGCTTCTCAAGCGTTTCTTACCTACAAACTGCCATATCTCGCGAACGGATTGACCAATCCGCAAAATTTCTGTTGCATCTGAAAGTAGAAACTCGCCCGATTACAACGGTATGCGTACTTTTTCCCTAGACCGTTCTAGTTATGCTTGTCGAGCATCAGAACTGCGAAAATTTTGAGTTTCTCAAGCGTTTCTTACCTCCAAACTGCCATATCTCGCGAACGGATTGACCAATCCGCAAAATTTCTGTTGCATCTGCAAGTAGAAAGTCGCCCGATTACAACGGTATGCGTACTTTTCCCCTAGACCGTTCTAGTTATGCTTGTCGAGTATCAGAACTGCGAAAATTTTGAGTTTCTCAAGCGTTTCATACCTCCAAACTGCCATATCTCGCGAACGGATTGACTAATCCGCAAAATTTCTGTTGCATCTGAAAGTAGAAACTCGCCCGATTACAACGGTATGCGTACTTTTCCCCTAGGCCGTTCTAGTTATTCGTTTCGAGCATCAGAACTGCGAAAATTTTGAGTTTCTCAAGCGTTTCTTACCTCCAAACTGCCATATCTCGCGAACGGATTGACCAATCCGCAAAATTTCTGTTGCATCTGAAAGTAGAAACTCGCCCGATTACAACGGTATGCGTACTTTTCCCCTAGTCCGTTCTAGTTATTCGTTTCGAGCATCAGAACTGCGAAAATTTTGAGTTTCTCAAGCGTTTCTTACCTCCAAACTGCCATATCTCGCGAACGGATTGACCAATCCGCAAAATTTCTGTTGCATCTGAAAGTAGAAACTCGCCCGATTACAACGGTATGCGTACTATTCCCCTAGGCCGTTCTAGTTATTCGTTTCGAGCATCAGAACTGCGAAAATGTTGAGCTTCTCAAGCGTTTCTTACCTACAAACTGCCATATCTCGCGAACGGATTGACCAATCCGCAAAATTTCTGTTGCATCTGAAAGTAGAAACTCGCCCGATTACAACGGTATGCGTACTTTTTCCCTAGACCGTTCTAGTTATGCTTGTCGAGCATCAGAACTGCGAAAATTTTGAGTTTCTCAAGCGTTTCTTACCTCCAAACTGCCATATCTCGCGAACGGATTGACCAATCCGCAAAATTTCTGTTGCATCTGAAAGTAGAAACTCGCCCGATTACAACGGTATGCGAACTTTTCCCCTAGGCCGTTGTAGTTATTCGCTTCGAGCATGAGAACTGCGAAAATTTTGGGTTTCTCAAGCGTTGCTTACCTCCAAACTGCCATATCTCGCGAACGGATTGACCAATTCGCAAAATTTCTGTTGCATCTGAAAGTAGAAACTCGCCCGATTACAACGGTATGCGTACTATTCCCCTAGGCCGTTCTAGTTATTCGTTTCGAGCATCAGAACTGCGAAAATGTTGAGTTTCTCAAGCGTTTCTTACCTACAAACTGCCATATCTCGCGAACGGATTGACCAATCCGCAAAATTTCTGTTGCATCTGAAAGTAGAAACTCGCCCGATTACAACGGTATGCGTACTTTTCCCCTAGGCCGTTCTGGTTATTCGTTTCGAGCATCAGAACTGCGAAAATGTTGAGTTTCTAAAGCGTTTCTTACCTCCAAACTGCCATATCTCGCGAACGGATTGACCAATCCGCAAAATTTCTGTTGCATCTGAAAGTAGAAACTCGCCCGATTACAACGGTATGCGTACTATTCCCCTAGGCCGTTCTAGTTATTCGTTTCGAGCATCAGAACTGCGAAAATGTTGAGCTTCTCAAGCGTTTCTTACCTACAAACTGCCATATCTCGCGAACGGATTGACCAATCCGCAAAATTTCTGTTGCATCTGAAAGTAGAAACTCGCCCGATTACAACGGTATGCGTACTTTTTCCCTAGACCGTTCTAGTTATGCTTGTCGAGCATCAGAACTGCGAAAATTTTGAGTTTCTCAAGCGTTTCTTACCTCCAAACTGCCATATCTCGCGAACGGATTGACCAATCCGCAAAATTTCTGTTGCATCTGCAAGTAGAAAGTCGCCCGATTACAACGGTATGCGTACTTTTCCCCTAGACCGTTCTAGTTATGCTTGTCGAGTATCAGAACTGCGAAAATTTTGAGTTTCTCAAGCGTTTCATACATCCAAACTGCCATATCTCGCGAACGGATTGACTAATCCGCAAAATTTCTGTTGCATCTGAAAGTAGAAACTCGCCCGATTACAACGGTATGCGTACTTTTCCCCTAGGCCGTTCTAGTTATTCGTTTCGAGCATCAGAACTGCGAAAATTTTGAGTTTCTCAAGCGTTTCTTACCTCCAAACTGCCATATCTCGCGAACGGATTGACCAATCCGCAAAATTTCTGTTGCATCTGAAAGTAGAAACTCGCCCGATTACAACGGTATGCGTACTTTTCCCCTAGTCCGTTCTAGTTATTCGTTTCGAGCATCAGAACTGCGAAAATTTTGAGTTTCTCAAGCGTTTCTTACCTCCAAACTGCCATATCTCGCGAACGGATTGACCAATCCGCAAAATTTCTGTTGCATCTGAAAGTAGAAACTCGCCCGATTACAACGGTATGCGTACTATTCCCCTAGGCCGTTCTAGTTATTCGTTTCGAGCATCAGAACTGCGAAAATGTTGAGCTTCTCAAGCGTTTCTTACCTACAAACTGCCATATCTCGCGAACGGATTGACCAATCCGCAAAATTTCTGTTGCATCTGAAAGTAGAAACTCGCCCGATTACAACGGTATGCGTACTTTTTCCCTAGACCGTTCTAGTTATGCTTGTCGAGCATCAGAACTGCGAAAATTTTGAGTTTCTCAAGCGTTTCTTACCTCCAAACTGCCATATCTCGCGAACGGATTGACCAATCCGCAAAATTTCTGTTGCATCTGAAAGTAGAAACTCGCCCGATTACAACGGTATGCGTACTTTTCCCCTAGGCCGTTGTAGTTATTCGCTTCGAGCATGAGAACTGCGAAAATTTTGGGTTTCTCAAGCGTTGCTTACCTCCAAACTGCCATATCTCGCGAACGGATTGACCAATTCGCAAAATTTCTGTTGCATCTGAAAGTAGAAACTCGCCCGATTACAACGGTATGCGTACTATTCCCCTAGGCCGTTCTAGTTATGCGTTTCGAGCATCAGAACTGCGAAAATGTTGAGTTTCTCAAGCGTTTCTTACCTACAAACTGCCATATCTCGCGAACGGATTGACCAATCCGCAAAATTTCTGTTGCATCTGAAAGTAGAAACTCGCCCGATTACAACGGTATGCGTACTTTTCCCCTAGGCCGTTCTGGTTATTCGTTTCGAGCATCAGAACTGTGAAAATTTTGAGTTTCTCAACCGTTTCTTACCTCCAAACTGCCATATCTCGCCAACGGATTGACCAATCCGCAAAATTTCTGTTGCATCTGAAAGTAGAAAGTCGCCCGATTAAAACGGTATGCGTACTTTTCCCCGAGGCCGTTCTAGTTATTCATTTCGAGCATCAGAACTGCGAAAATTTTGAGTTTCTCAAGCGTTTCTTACCTCCAAACAGCCATATCTCGCGAACCGATTGACTATTCCGCAAAATTTCTGTTGCATCTGAAAGTAGAAACTCGCCCGATTACAACGGTATGAGTACTTTTCCCCTAGGCCGTTCTAGTTATTCGTTTCGAGCATCAGAACTGCGAAAATTTTGAGTTTCTCAAGCGTTTCTTACCTCCAAACTGCCATATCTCGCGAACGGATTGACCAATCCGCAAAATTTCTGTTGCATCTGAAAGTAGAAACTCGCCCGATTACAACGGTATGCGACCTTTCCCCTAGGCCGTTCTAGTTATTCGTTTCGAGAATCAGAACTGCGAAAATGTTGAGTTTCTCAAGCGTTTCTTACCTCCAAACTGCCATATCTCGCGAACGGATTGACCAATCCGCAAAATTTCTGTTGCATCTGAAAGTAGAAACTCGCCCGATTACAACGGTATGCGTACTTTTCCCCTAGACCGTTCTAGTTATGCTTGCCGAGCATCAGAACTGCGAAAATTTTGAGTTTCTCAAGCGTTTCTTACCTCCAAACTGCCATATCTCGCGAACGGATTGACCAATCCGCAAAATTTGTGTTGCATCTGAAAGTAGAAACTCGCCATATTACAACGGTATGCGTACTTTTCCCCTAGGCCGTTCTGGTTACTCGTTTCGAGCATCAGAACTGTGATAATTTTGAGTTTCTCAACCGTTTCTTACCTCCAAACTGCCATATCTCGCGAACGGATTGACCAATCCGCAAAATTTCTGTTTCATCTGAAAGTAGAAAGTCGCTCGATTACAACGGTATGCGTACTTTTCTCCTAGACCTTTCTAGTTATGCTTGTCGAGCATCAGAACTGCGAAAATTTTGAGTTTCTCAAGCGTTTCATACTTCCAAACTGCCATATCTCGCGAACGGATTGACCAATCAGCAAAATTTCTGTTGCATCTGAAAGTAGAAACTCGCCCGATTACAACGGTATGCGTACTTTTCCCCTAGACCGTTCTAGTTATTCGTTTCGAGCATCAGAACTGCGAAAATTTTGAGTTTCTCAAGCGTTTCTGACCTCCAAACTGCCATATCTCGCGAACGGATTGACCAATCCGCAAAATTTCTGTTGCATCTGAACGTAGAAACTCGCCCGATTACAACGGTATGCGTACTTTTCCCCTAGTCTGTTCTAGTTATTCGTTTCGAGCATCAGAACTGCGAAAATTTTGAGTTTCTCAAGCGTTTCTTACCTCCAAACTGCCATATCTCGCGAACGGATTGACCAATCCGCAAAATTTCTGTTGCATCTGAAAGTAGAAACTTGCCCGATTACAACGGTATGCGACCTTTCCCCTAGGCCGTTCTAGTTATTCGTTTCGAGCATCAGAACTGCGAAAATTTTGAGTTTCTCAAGCGTTTCTTACCTCCAAACTGCCATATCTCGCGAACGGATTGACCAATCCGCAAAATTTCTGTTGCATCTGAAAGTAGAAACTCGCCCGATTACAACGGTATGCGTACTATTCCCCTAGGCCGTTCTAGTTATTCGTTTCGAGCATCAGAACTGCGAAAATGTTGAGCTTCTCAAGCGTTTCTTACCTACAAACTGCCATATCTCGCGAACGGATTGACCAATCCGCAAAATTTCTGTTGCATCTGAAAGTAGAAACTCGCCCGATTACAACGGTATGCGTACTTTTCCCCTAGGCCGTTGTAGTTATTCGCTTCGAGCATGAGAACTGCGAAAATTTTGGGTTTCTCAAGCGTTGCTTACCTCCAAACTGCCATATCTCGCGAACGGATTGACCAATTCGCAAAATTTCTGTTGCATCTGAAAGTAGAAACTCGCCCGATTACAACGGTATGCGTACTATTCCCCTAGGCCGTTCTAGTTATTCGTTTCGAGCATCAGAACTGCGAAAATGTTGAGTTTCTCAAGCGTTTCTTACCTACAAACTGCCATATCTCGCGAACGGATAGACCAATCCGCAAAATTTCTGTTGCATCTGAAAGTAGAAACTCGCCCGATTACAACGGTATGCGTACTTTTCCCCGAGACCGTTCTAGTTATTCGTTTCGAGCATCAGAATTGCGATAATTTTGAGTTTCTCAACCGTTTCTTACCTCCAAACTGCCATATCTCGCGAACGGTTGCACCAATCCGCAAAATTTCTGATTCATCTGAAAGTAGAAAGTCGCTCGATTACAACGGTATGCGTACTTTTCTCCTAGACCTTTCTAGTTATGCTTGTCGAGCATCAGAACTGCGAAAATTTTGAGTTTCTCAAGCGTTTCATACTTCCAAACTGCCATATCTCGCGAACGGATTGACCAATCAGCAAAATTTCTGTTGCATCTGAAAGTAGAAACTCGCCCGATTACAACGGTATGCGTACTTTTCCCCTAGACCGTTCTAGTTATTCGTTTCGAGCATCAGAACTGCGAAAATTTTGAGTTTCTCAAGCGTTTCTGACCTCCAAACTGCCATATCTCGCGAACGGATTGACCAATCCGCAAAATTTCTGTTGCATCTGAACGTAGAAACTCGCCCGATTACAACGGTATGCGTACTTTTCCCCTAGTCCGTTCTAGTTATTCGTTTCGAGCATCAGAACTGCGAAAATTTTGAGTTTCTCAAGCGTTTCTTACCTCCAAACTGCCATATCTCGCGAACGGATTGACCAATCCGCAAAATTTCTGTTGCATCTGAAAGTAGAAACTTGCCCGATTACAACGGTATGCGACCTTTCCCCTAGGCCGTTCTAGTTATTCGTTTCGAGCATCAGAACTGCGAAAATTTTGAGTTTCTCAAGCGTTTCTTACCTCCAAACTGCCATATCTCGCGAACGGATTGACAAATCCGCAAAATTTCTGTTGCATCTGAAAGTAGAAACTCGCCCGATTACAACGGTATGCGTACTATTCCCCTAGGCCGTTCTAGTTATTCGTTTCGAGCATCAGAACTGCGAAAATGTTGAGCTTCTCAAGCGTTTCTTACCTACAAACTGCCATATCTCGCGAACGGATTGACCAATCCGCAAAATTTCTGTTGCATCTGAAAGTAGAAACTCGCCCGATTACAACGGTATGCGTACTTTTTCCCTAGACCGTTCTAGTTATGCTTGTCGAGCATCAGAACTGCGAAAATTTTGAGTTTCTCAAGCGTTTCTTACCTCCAAACTGCCATATCTCGCGAACGGATTGACCAATCCGCAAAATTTCTGTTGCATCTGAAAGTAGAAACTCGCCCGATTACAACGGTATGCGAACTTTTCGCCTAGGCCGTTGTAGTTATTCGCTTCGAGCATGAGAACTGCGAAAATTTTGGGTTTCTCAAGCGTTGCTTACCTCCAAACTGCCATATCTCGCGAACGGATTGACCAATTCGCAAAATTTCTGTTGCATCTGAAAGTAGAAACTCGCCCGATTACAACGGTATGCGTACTATTCCCCTAGGCCGTTCTAGTTATTCGTTTCGAGCATCAGAACTGCGAAAATGTTGAGTTTCTCAAGCGTTTCTTACCTACAAACTGCCATATCTCGCGAACGGATTGACCAATCCGCAAAATTTCTGTTGCATCTGAAAGTAGAAACTCGCCCGATTACAACGGTATGCGTACTTTTCCCCTAGGCCGTTCTGGTTATTCGTTTCGAGCATCAGAACTGCGAAAATGTTGAGTTTCTAAAGCGTTTCTTACCTCCAAACTGCCATATCTCGCGAACGGATTGACCAATCCGCAAAATTTCTGTTGCATCTGAAAGTAGAAACTCGCCCGATTACAACGGTATGCGTACTATTCCCCTAGGCCGTTCTAGTTATTCGTTTCGAGCATCAGAACTGCGAAAATGTTGAGCTTCTCAAGCGTTTCTTACCTACAAACTGCCATATCTCGCGAACGGATTGACCAATCCGCAAAATTTCTGTTGCATCTGAAAGTAGAAACTCGCCCGATTACAACGGTATGCGTACTTTTTCCCTAGACCGTTCTAGTTATGCTTGTCGAGCATCAGAACTGCGAAAATTTTGAGTTTCTCAAGCGTTTCTTACCTCCAAACTGCCATATCTCGCGAACGGATTGACCAATCCGCAAAATTTCTGTTGCATCTGCAAGTAGAAAGTCGCCCGATTACAACGGTATGCGTACTTTTCCCCTAGACCGTTCTAGTTATGCTTGTCGAGTATCAGAACTGCGAAAATTTTGAGTTTCTCAAGCGTTTCATACCTCCAAACTGCCATATCTCGCGAACGGATTGACTAATCCGCAAAATTTCTGTTGCATCTGAAAGTAGAAACTCGCCCGATTACAACGGTATGCGTACTTTTCCCCTAGGCCGTTCTAGTTATTCGTTTCGAGCATCAGAACTGCGAAAATTTTGAGTTTCTCAAGCGTTTCTTACCTCCAAACTGCCATATCTCGCGAACGGATTGACCAATCCGCAAAATTTCTGTTGCATCTGAAAGTAGAAACTCGCCCGATTACAACGGTATGCGTACTTTTCCCCTAGTCCGTTCTAGTTATTCGTTTCGAGCATCAGAACTGCGAAAATTTTGAGTTTCTCAAGCGTTTCTTACCTCCAAACTGCCATATCTCGCGAACGGATTGACCAATCCGCAAAATTTCTGTTGCATCTGAAAGTAGAAACTCGCCCGATTACAACGGTATGCGTACTATTCCCCTAGGCCGTTCTAGTTATTCGTTTCGAGCATCAGAACTGCGAAAATGTTGAGCTTCTCAAGCGTTTCTTACCTACAAACTGCCATATCTCGCGAACGGATTGACCAATCCGCAAAATTTCTGTTGCATCTGAAAGTAGAAACTCGCCCGATTACAACGGTATGCGTACTTTTTCCCTAGACCGTTCTAGTTATGCTTGTCGAGCATCAGAACTGCGAAAATTTTGAGTTTCTCAAGCGTTTCTTACCTCCAAACTGCCATATCTCGCGAACGGATTGACCAATCCGCAAAATTTCTGTTGCATCTGAAAGTAGAAACTCGCCCGATTACAACGGTATGCGTACTTTTCCCCTAGGCCGTTGTAGTTATTCGCTTCGAGCATGAGAACTGCGAAAATTTTGGGTTTCTCAAGCGTTGCTTACCTCCAAACTGCCATATCTCGCGAACGGATTGACCAATTCGCAAAATTTCTGTTGCATCTGAAAGTAGAAACTCGCCCGATTACAACGGTATGCGTACTATTCCCCTAGGCCGTTCTAGTTATGCGTTTCGAGCATCAGAACTGCGAAAATGTTGAGTTTCTCAAGCGTTTCTTACCTACAAACTGCCATATCTCGCGAACGGATTGACCAATCCGCAAAATTTCTGTTGCATCTGAAAGTAGAAACTCGCCCGATTACAACGGTATGCGTACTTTTCCCCTAGGCCGTTCTGGTTATTCGTTTCGAGCATCAGAACTGTGAAAATTTTGAGTTTCTCAACCGTTTCTTACCTCCAAACTGCCATATCTCGCCAACGGATTGACCAATCCGCAAAATTTCTGTTGCATCTGAAAGTAGAAAGTCGCCCGATTAAAACGGTATGCGTACTTTTCCCCGAGGCCGTTCTAGTTATTCATTTCGAGCATCAGAACTGCGAAAATTTTGAGTTTCTCAAGCGTTTCTTACATCCAAACAGCCATATCTCGCGAACGGATTGACTATTCCGCAAAATTTCTGTTGCATCTGAAAGTAGAAACTCGCCCGATTACAACGGTATGAGTACTTTTCCCCTAGGCCGTTCTAGTTATTCGTTTCGAGCATCAGAACTGCGAAAATTTTGAGTTTCTCAAGCGTTTCTGACCTCCAAACTGCCATATCTCGCGAACGGATTGACCAATCCGCAAAATTTCTGTTGCATCTGAACGTAGAAACTCGCCCGATTACAAGGGTATGCGTACTTTTCCCCTAGTCCGTTCTAGTTATTCGTTTCGAGCATCAGAACTGCGAAAATTTTGAGTTTCTCAAGCGTTTCTTACCTCCAAACTGCCATATCTCGCGAACGGATTGACCAATCCGCAAAATTTCTGTTGCATCTGAAAGCAGAAACTCGCCCGATTACAACGGTATGCGTACTTTTCCCCTAGACCGTTCTAGTTATGCTTGCCGAGCATCAGAACTGCGAAAATTTTGAGTTTCTCAAGCGTTTCTTACCTCCAAACTGCCATATCTCGCGAACGGATTGACCAATCCGCAAAATTTGTGTTGCATCTGAAAGTAGAAACTCGCCATATTACAACGGTATGCGTACTTTTCCCCTAGGCCGTTCTGGTTACTCGTTTCGAGCATCAGAACTGTGATAATTTTGAGTTTCTCAACCGTTTCTTACCTCCAAACTGCCATATCTCGCGAACGGATTGACCAATCCGCAAAATTTCTGTTTCATCTGAAAGTAGAAAGTCGCTCGATTACAACGGTATGCGTACTTTTCTCCTAGACCTTTCTAGTTATGCTTGTCGAGCATCAGAACTGCGAAAATTTTGAGTTTTTCAAGCGTTTCATACTTCCAAACTGCCATATCTCGCGAACGGATTGACCAATCAGCAAAATTTCTGTTGCATCTGAAAGTAGAAACTCGCCCGATTACAACGGTATGCGTACTTTTCCCCTAGACCGTTCTAGTTATTCGTTTCGAGCATCAGAACTGCGAAAATTTTGAGTTTCTCAAGCGTTTCTGACCTCCAAACTGCCATATCTCGCGAACGGATTGACCAATCCGCAAAATTTCTGTTGCATCTGAACGTAGAAACTCGCCCGATTACAACGGTATGCGTACTTTTCCCCTAGTCCGTTCTAGTTATTCGTTTCGAGCATCAGAACTGCGAAAATTTTGAGTTTCTCAAGCGTTTCTTACCTCCAAACTGCCATATCTCGCGAACGGATTGACCAATCCGCAAAATTTCTGTTGCATCTGAAAGTAGAAACTCGCCCGATTACAACGGTATGCGAACTTTTCCCCTAGGCCGTTGTAGTTATTCGCTTCGAGCATGAGAACTGCGAAAATTTTGGGTTTCTCAAGCGTTGCTTACCTCCAAACTGCCATATCTCGCGAACGGATTGACCAATTCGCAAAATTTCTGTTGCATCTGAAAGTAGAAACTCGCCCGATTACAACGGTATGCGTACTATTCCCCTAGGCCGTTCTAGTTATTCGTTTCGAGCATCAGAACTGCGAAAATGTTGAGTTTCTCAAGCGTTTCTTACCTACAAACTGCCATATCTCGCGAACGGATTGACCAATCCGCAAAATTTCTGTTGCATCTGAAAGTAGAAACTCGCCCGATTACAACGGTATGCGTACTTTTCCCCTAGGCCGTTCTGGTTATTCGTTTCGAGCATCAGAACTGCGAAAATGTTGAGTTTCTCAAGCGTTTCTTACCTCCAAACTGCCATATCTCGCGAACGGATTGACCAATCCGCAAAATTTCTGTTGCATCTGAAAGTAGAAACTCGCCCGATTACAACGGTATGCGTACTATTCCCCTAGGCCGTTCTAGTTATTCGTTTCGAGCATCAGAACTGCGAAAATGTTGAGCTTCTCAAGCGTTTCTTACCTACAAACTGCCATATCTCGCGAACGGATTGACCAATCCGCAAAATTTCTGTTGCATCTGAAAGTAGAAACTCGCCCGATTACAACGGTATGCGTACTTTTCCCCTAGACCGTTCTAGTTATGCTTGCCGAGCATCAGAACTGCGAAAATTTTGAGTTTCTCAAGCGTTTCTTACCTCCAAACTGCCATATCTCGCGAACGGATTGACCAATCCGCAAAATTTCTGTTGCATCTGAAAGTAGAAACTCGCCCGATTACAACGGTATGCGTACTTATCCCCTAGACCGTTCTAGTTATTCGTTTCGAGCATCAGAACTGCGAAAATTTTGAGTTTCTCAAGCGTTTCTGACCTCGAAACTGCCATATCTCGCGAACGGATTGACCAATCCGCAAAATTTCTGTTGCATCTGAACGTAGAAACTCGCCCGATTACAACGGTATGCGTACTTTTCCCCTAGTCCGTTCTAGTTATTCGTTTCGAGCATCAGAACTGCGAAAATTTTGAGTTTCTCAAGCGTTTCTTACCTCCAAACTGCCATATCTCGCGAACGGATTGACCAATCCGCAAAATTTCTGTTGCATCTGAAAGTAGAAACTTGCCCGATTACAACGGTATGCGACCTTTCCCCTAGGCCGTTCTATTTATTCGTTTCGAGCATCAGAACTGCGAAAATTTTGAGTTTCTCAAGCGTTTCTTACCTCCAAACTGCCATATCTCGCGAACGGATTGACCAATCCGCAAAATTTCTGTTGCATCTGAAAGTAGAAACTCGCCCGATTACAACGGTATGCGTACTATTCCCCTAGGCCGTTCTAGTTATTCGTTTCGAGCATCAGAACTGCGAAAATGTTGAGCTTCTCAAGCGTTTCTTACCTACAAACTGCCATATCTCGCGAACGGATTAACCAATCCGCAAAATTTCTGTTGCATCTGAAAGTAGAAACTCGCCCGATTACAACGGTGTGCGTACTTTTTCCCTAGACCGTTCTAGTTATGCTTGTCGAGCATCAGAACTGCGAAAATTTTGAGTTTCTCAAGCGTTTCTTACCTCCAAACTGCCATATCTCGCGAACGGATTGACCAATCCGCAAAATTTCTGTTGCATCTGAAAGTAGAAACTCGCCCGATTACAACGGTATGCGAACTTTTCCCCTAGGCCGTTGTAGTTATTCGCTTCGAGCATGAGAACTGCGAAAATTTTGGGTTTCTCAAGCGTTGCTTACCTCCAAACTGCCATATCTCGCGAACGGATTGACCAATTCGCAAAATTTCTGTTGCATCTGAAAGTAGAAACTCGCCCGATTACAACGGTATGCGTACTATTCCCCTAGGCCGTTCTAGTTATTCGTTTCGAGCATCAGAACTGCGAAAATGTTGAGTTTCTCAAGCGTTTCTTACCTACAAACTGCCATATCTCGCGAACGGATTGACCAATCCGCAAAATTTCTGTTGCATCTGAAAGTAGAAACTCGCCCGATTACAACGGTATGCGTACTTTTCCCCTAGGCCGTTCTGGTTATTCGTTTCGAGCATCAGAACTGCGAAAATGTTGAGTTTCTCAAGCGTTTCTTACCTCCAAACTGCCATATCTCGCGAACGGATTGACCAATCCGCAAAATTTCTGTTGCATCTGAAAGTAGAAACTCGCCCGATTACAACGGTATGCGTACTATTCCCCTAGGCCGTTCTAGTTATTCGTTTCGAGCATCAGAACTGCGAAAATGTTGAGCTTCTCAAGCGTTTCTTACCTACAAACTGCCATATCTCGCGAACGGATTGACCAATCCGCAAAATTTCTGTTGCATCTGAAAGTAGAAACTCGCCCGATTACAACGGTATGCGTACTTTTTCCCTAGACCGTTCTAGTTATGCTTGTCGAGCATCAGAACTGCGAAAATTTTGAGTTTCTCAAGCGTTTCTTACCTCCAAACTGCCATATCTCGCGAACGGATTGACCAATCCGCAAAATTTCTGTTGCATCTGAAAGTAGAAACTCGCCCGATTACAACGGTATGCGTACTTTTCCCCTAGGCCGTTGTAGTTATTCGCTTCGAGCATGAGAACTGCGAAAATTTTGGGTTTCTCAAGCGTTGCTTACCTCCAAACTGCCATATCTCGCGAACGGATTGACCAATCCGCAAAATTTCTGTTGCATCTGAAAGTAGAAACTCGCCCGATTACAACGGTATGCGTACTTTTCCCCTAGGCCGTTGTAGTTATTCGCTTCGAGCATGAGAACTGCGAAAATTTTGGGTTTCTCAAGCGTTGCTTACCTCCAAACTGCCATATCTCGCGAACGGATTGACCAATTCGCAAAATTTCTGTTGCATCTGAAAGTAGAAACTCGCCCGATTACAACGGTATGCGTACTATTCCCCTTGGCCGTTCTAGTTATTCGTTTCGAGCATCAGAACTGCGAAAATGTTGAGTTTCTCAAGCGTTTCTTACCTACAAACTGCCATATCTCGCGAACGGATAGACCAATCCGCAAAATTTCTGTTGCATCTGAAAGTAGAAACTCGCCCGATTACAACGGTATGCGTACTTTTCCCCTAGGCCGTTCTGGTTATTCGTTTCGAGCATCAGAACTGTGAAAATTTTGAGTTTCTCAACCGTTTCGTACCTCCAAACTGCCATATCTCGCGAACGGATTGACCAATCCGCAAAATTTCTGTTGCATCTGAAAGTAGAAAGTCGCCCGATTAAAACGGTATGCGTACTTTTCCCCTAGGCCGTTCTAGTTATTCATTTCGAGCATCAGAACTGCGAAAATGTTGAGATTCTCAAGCGTTTCTTACCTCCAAACTGCCATATCTCGCGAACGGATTGACCAATCCGCAAAATTTCTGTTGCATCTGAAAGTAGAAACTCGCCCGATTACAACGGTATGCGTACTTTTCCCCGAGACCGTTCTAGTTATTCGTTTCGAGCATCAGAACTGCGAAAATTTTGAGTTTCTCAAGCGTTTCTTACCTCCAAACTGCCATATCTCGCGAACGGATTGACCAATCCGCAAAATTTCTGTTGCATCTGAAAGTAGAAACTTGCCCGATTGCAACGGTATGCGACCTTTCCCCTAGGCCGTTCTAGTTATTCGTTTCGAACATCAGAACTGCGAAAATGTTGAGTTTCTCAAGTGTTTCTTACCTACAAACTGCCATATCTCGCGAACGGATTGACCAATCCGCAAAATTTCTGTTGCATCTGAAAGTAGAAACTCGCCCGATTACAACGGTATGCGTACTTTTCCCCGAGACCGTTCTAGTTATTCGTTTCGAGCATCAGAACTGCGAAAATTTTGAGTTTCTCAAGCGTTTCTTACCTCCAAACTGCCATATCTCGCGAACGGATTGACCAATCCGCAAAATTTCTGTTGCATCTGAAAGTAGAAACTTGCCCGATTGCAACGGTATGCGACCTTTCCCCTAGGCCGTTCTAGTTATTCGTTTCGAACATCAGAACTGCGAAAATGTTGAGTTTCTCAAGCGTTTCTTACCTACAAACTGCCATATCTCGCGAACGGATAGACCAATCCGCAAAATTTCTGTTGCATCTGAAAGTAGAAACTCGCCCGATTACAACGGTATGCGTACTTTTCCCCTAGGCCGTTCTGGTTATTCGTTTCGAGCATCAGAACTGTGAAAATTTTGAGTTTCTCAACCGTTTCGTACCTCCAAACTGCCATATCTCGCGAACGGATTGACCAATCCGCAAAATTTCTGTTGCATCTGAAAGTAGAAACTCGCCCGATTACAACGGTATGCGTACTTTTCCCCTAGACCGTTCTAGTTATGCTTGCCGAGCATCAGAACTGCGAAAATTTTGAGTTTCTCAAGCGTTTCTTACCTCCAAACTGCCATATCTCGCGAACGGATTGACCAATCCGCAAAATTTCTGTTGCATCTGAAAGTAGAAACTCGCCCGATTACAACGGTATGCGTACTTATCCCCTAGACCGTTCTACTTATTCGTTTCGAGCATCAGAACTGCGAAAATTTTGAGTTTCTCAAGCGTTTCTGACCTCGAAACTGCCATATCTCGCGAACGGATTGACCAATCCGCAAAATTTCTGTTGCATCTGAACGTAGAAACTCGCCCGATTACAACGGTATGCGTACTTTTCCCCTAGTCCGTTCTAGTTATTCGTTTCGAGCATCAGAACTGCGAAAATTTTGAGTTTCTCAAGCGTTTCTTACCTCCAAACTGCCATATCTCGCGAACGGATTGACCAATCCGCAAAATTTCTGTTGCATCTGAAAGTAGAAACTTGCCCGATTACAACGGTATGCGACCTTTCCCCTAGGCCGTTCTATTTATTCGTTTCGAGCATCAGAACTGCGAAAATTTTGAGTTTCTCAAGCGTTTCTTACCTCCAAACTGCCATATCTCGCGAACGGATTGACCAATCCGCAAAATTTCTGTTGCATCTGAAAGTAGAAACTCGCCCGATTACAACGGTATGCGTACTATTCCCCTAGGCCGTTCTAGTTATTCGTTTCGAGCATCAGAACTGCGAAAATGTTGAGCTTCTCAAGCGTTTCTTACCTACAAACTGCCATATCTCGCGAACGGATTAACCAATCCGCAAAATTTCTGTTGCATCTGAAAGTAGAAACTCGCCCGATTACAACGGTATGCGTACTTTTTCCCTAGACCGTTCTAGTTATGCTTGTCGAGCATCAGAACTGCGAAAATTTTGAGTTTCTCAAGCGTTTCTTACCTCCAAACTGCCATATCTCGCGAACGGATTGACCAATCCGCAAAATTTCTGTTGCATCTGAAAGTAGAAACTCGCCCGATTACAACGGTATGCGAACTTTTCCCCTAGGCCGTTGTAGTTATTCGCTTCGAGCATGAGAACTGCGAAAATTTTGGGTTTCTCAAGCGTTGCTTACCTCCAAACTGCCATATCTCGCGAACGGATTGACCAATTCGCAAAATTTCTGTTGCATCTGAAAGTAGAAACTCGCCCGATTACAACGGTATGCGTACTATTCCCCTAGGCCGTTCTAGTTATTCGTTTCGAGCATCAGAACTGCGAAAATGTTGAGTTTCTCAAGCGTTTCTTACCTACAAACTGCCATATCTCGCGAACGGATTGACCAATCCGCAAAATTTCTGTTGCATCTGAAAGTAGAAACTCGCCCGATTACAACGGTATGCGTACTTTTCCCCTAGGCCGTTCTGGTTATTCGTTTCGAGCATCAGAACTGCGAAAATGTTGAGTTTCTCAAGCGTTTCTTACCTCCAAACTGCCATATCTCGCGAACGGATTGACCAATCCGCAAAATTTCTGTTGCATCTGAAAGTAGAAACTCGCCCGATTACAACGGTATGCGTACTATTCCCCTAGGCCGTTCTAGTTATTCGTTTCGAGCATCAGAACTGCGAAAATGTTGAGCTTCTCAAGCGTTTCTTACCTACAAACTGCCATATCTCGCGAACGGATTGACCAATCCGCAAAATTTCTGTTGCATCTGAAAGTAGAAACTCGCCCGATTACAACGGTATGCGTACTTTTTCCCTAGACCGTTCTAGTTATGCTTGTCGAGCATCAGAACTGCGAAAATTTTGAGTTTCTCAAGCGTTTCTTACCTCCAAACTGCCATATCTCGCGAACGGATTGACCAATCCGCAAAATTTCTGTTGCATCTGAAAGTAGAAACTCGCCCGATTACAACGGTATGCGTACTTTTCCCCTAGGCCGTTGTAGTTATTCGCTTCGAGCATGAGAACTGCGAAAATTTTGGGTTTCTCAAGCGTTGCTTACCTCCAAACTGCCATATCTCGCGAACGGATTGACCAATCCGCAAAATTTCTGTTGCATCTGAAAGTAGAAACTCGCCCGATTACAACGGTATGCGTACTTTTCCCCTAGGCCGTTGTAGTTATTCGCTTCGAGCATGAGAACTGCGAAAATTTTGGGTTTCTCAAGCGTTGCTTACCTCCAAACTGCCATATCTCGCGAACGGATTGACCAATTCGCAAAATTTCTGTTGCATCTGAAAGTAGAAACTCGCCCGATTACAACGGTATGCGTACTATTCCCCTTGGCCGTTCTAGTTATTCGTTTCGAGCATCAGAACTGCGAAAATGTTGAGTTTCTCAAGCGTTTCTTACCTACAAACTGCCATATCTCGCGAACGGATAGACCAATCCGCAAAATTTCTGTTGCATCTGAAAGTAGAAACTCGCCCGATTACAACGGTATGCGTACTTTTCCCCTAGGCCGTTCTGGTTATTCGTTTCGAGCATCAGAACTGTGAAAATTTTGAGTTTCTCAACCGTTTCGTACCTCCAAACTGCCATATCTCGCGAACGGATTGACCAATCCGCAAAATTTCTGTTGCATCTGAAAGTAGAAAGTCGCCCGATTAAAACGGTATGCGTACTTTTCCCCTAGGCCGTTCTAGTTATTCATTTCGAGCATCAGAACTGCGAAAATGTTGAGATTCTCAAGCGTTTCTTACCTCCAAACTGCCATATCTCGCGAACGGATTGACCAATCCGCAAAATTTCTGTTGCATCTGAAAGTAGAAACTCGCCCGATTACAACGGTATGCGTACTTTTCCCCGAGACCGTTCTAGTTATTCGTTTCGAGCATCAGAACTGCGAAAATTTTGAGTTTCTCAAGCGTTTCTTACCTCCAAACTGCCATATCTCGCGAACGGATTGACCAATCCGCAAAATTTCTGTTGCATCTGAAAGTAGAAACTTGCCCGATTGCAACGGTATGCGACCTTTCCCCTAGGCCGTTCTAGTTATTCGTTTCGAACATCAGAACTGCGAAAATGTTGAGTTTCTCAAGTGTTTCTTACCTACAAACTGCCATATCTCGCGAACGGATTGACCAATCCGCAAAATTTCTGTTGCATCTGAAAGTAGAAACTCGCCCGATTACAACGGTATGCGTACTTTTCCCCGAGACCGTTCTAGTTATTCGTTTCGAGCATCAGAACTGCGAAAATTTTGAGTTTCTCAAGCGTTTCTTACCTCCAAACTGCCATATCTCGCGAACGGATTGACCAATCCGCAAAATTTCTGTTGCATCTGAAAGTAGAAACTTGCCCGATTGCAACGGTATGCGACCTTTCCCCTAGGCCGTTCTAGTTATTCGTTTCGAACATCAGAACTGCGAAAATGTTGAGTTTCTCAAGCGTTTCTTACCTACAAACTGCCATATCTCGCGAACGGATAGACCAATCCGCAAAATTTCTGTTGCATCTGAAAGTAGAAACTCGCCCGATTACAACGGTATGCGTACTTTTCCCCTAGGCCGTTCTGGTTATTCGTTTCGAGCATCAGAACTGTGAAAATTTTGAGTTTCTCAACCGTTTCGTACCTCCAAACTGCCATATCTCGCGAACGGATTGACCAATCCGCAAAATTTCTGTTGCATCTGAAAGTAGAAAGTCGCCCGATTAAAACGGTATGCGTACTTTTCCCCTAGGCCGTTCTAGTTATTCATTTCGAGCATCAGAACTGCGAAAATGTTGAGATTCTCAAGCGTTTCTTACCTCCAAACTGCCATATCTCGCGAACGGATTGACCAATCCGCAAAATTTCTGTTGCATCTGAAAGTAGAAACTCGCCCGATTACAACGGTATGCGTACTTTTCCCCGAGACCGTTCTAGTTATTCGTTTCGAGCATCAGAACTGCGAAAATTTTGAGTTTCTCAAGCGTTTCTTACCTCCAAACTGCCATATCTCGCGAACGGATTGACCAATCCGCAAAATTTCTGTTGCATCTGAAAGTAGAAACTCGCCCGATTACAACGGTATGCGTACTTTTCCCCTAGGCCGTTCTGGTTATTCGTTTCGAGCATCAGAACTGTGAAAATTTTGAGTTTCTCAACCGTTTCGTACCTCCAAACTGCCATATCTCGCGAACGGATTGACCAATCCGCAAAATTTCTGTTGCATCTGAAAGTAGAAAGTCGCCCGATTAAAACGGTATGCGTACTTTTCCCCTAGGCCGTTCTAGTTATTCATTTCGAGCATCAGAACTGCGAAAATGTTGAGATTCTCAAGCGTTTCTTACCTCCAAACTGCCATATCTCGCGAACGGATTGACCAATCCGCAAAATTTCTGTTGCATCTGAAAGTAGAAACTCGCCCGATTACAACGGTATGCGTACTTTTCCCCGAGACCGTTCTAGTTATTCGTTTCGAGCATCAGAACTGCGAAAATTTTGAGTTTCTCAAGCGTTTCTTACCTCCAAACTGCCATATCTCGCGAACGGATTGACCAATCCGCAAAATTTCTGTTGCATCTGAAAGTAGAAACTTGCCCGATTGCAACGGTATGCGACCTTTCCCCTAGGCCGTTCTAGTTATTCGTTTCGAACATCAGAACTGCGAAAATGTTGAGTTTCTCAAGCGTTTCTTACCTACAAACTGCCATATCTCGCGAACGGATTGACCAATCCGCAAAATTTCTGTTGCATCTGAAAGTAGAAAGTCGCCCGATTAAAACGGTATGCGTACTTTTCCCCTAGGCCGTTCTAGTTATTCATTTCGAGCATCAGAACTGCGAAAATGTTGAGTTTCTCAAGCGTTTCTTACCTCCAAACTGCCATATCTCGCGAACGGATTGACCAATCCGCAAAATTTCTGTTGCATCTGAAAGTAGAAACTCGCCCGATTACAACGGTATGCGTACTAGTCCCCTAGGCCGTTCTAGTTATTCGTTTCGAGCATCAGAACTGCGAAAATGTTGAGTTTCTCAAGCGTTTCTTACCTACAAACTGCCATATCTCGCGAACGGATTGACCAATCCGCAAAATTTCTGTTGCATCTGAAAGTAGAAACTCGCCCGATTACAACGGTATGCGTACTTTTCCCCTAGGCCGTTCTGGTTATTCGTTTCGAGCATCAGAACTGTGAAAATTTTGAATTTCTCAACCGTTTCTTACCTCCAAACTGCCATATCTCGCGAACGGATTGACCAATCCGCAAAATTTCTGTTGCATCTGAAAGTAGAAAGTCGCCCGATTAAAACGGTATGCGTACTTTTCCCCGAGGCCGTTCTAGTTATTCATTTCGAGCATCAGAACTGCGAAAATTTTGAGTTTCTCAAGCGTTTCTTACCTCCAAACAGCCATATCTCGCGAACGGATTGACTATTCCGCAAAATTTCCGTTGCATCTGAAAGTAGAAACTCGCCCGATTACAACGGTATGAGTACTTTTCCCCGAGGCCGTTCTAGTTATTCGTTTCGAGCATCAGAACTGCGAAAATTTTGAGTTTCTCAAGCGTTTCTGACCTCCAAACTGCCATATCTCGCGAACGGATTGACCAATCCGCAAAATTTCTGTTGCATCTGAACGTAGAAACTCGCCCGATTACAAGGGTATGCGTACTTTTCCCCTAGTCCGTTCTAGTTATTCGTTTCGAGCATCAGAACTGCGAAAATTTTGAGTTTCTCAAGCGTTTCTTACCTCCAAACTGCCATATCTCGCGAACGGATTGACCAATCCGCAAAATTTCTGTTGCATCTGAAAGTAGAAACTCGCCCGATTACAACGGTATGCGACCTTTCCCCTAGGCCGTTCTAGTTATTCGTTTCGAGAATCAGAACTGCGAAAATGTTGAGTTTCTCAAGCGTTTCTTACCTACAAACTGCCATATCTCGCGAACGGATTGACCAATCCGCAAAATTTCTGTTGCATCTGAAAGTAGAAACTCGCCCGATTACAACGGTATGCGTACTTTTCCCCTAGACCGTTCTAGTTATGCTTGCCGAGCATCAGAACTGCGAAAATTTTGAGTTTCTCAAGCGTTTCTTACCTCCAAACTGCCATATCTTGCGAACGGATTGACCAATCCGCAAAATTTGTGTTGCATCTGAAAGTAGAAACTCGCCATATTACAACGGTATGCGTACTTTTCCCCTAGGCCGTTCTGGTTACTCGTTTCGAGCATCAGAACTGTGATAATTTTGAGTTTCTCAACCGTTTCTTACCTCCAAACTGCCATATCTCGCGAACGGATTGACCAATCCGCAAAATTTCTGTTTCATCTGAAAGTAGAAAGTCGCTCGATTACAACGGTATGCGTACTTTTCTCCTAGACCTTTCTAGTTATGCTTGTCGAGCATCAGAACTGCGAAAATTTTGAGTTTCTCAAGCGTTTCATACCTCCAAACTGCCATATCTCGCGAACGGATTGACCAATCAGCAAAATTTCTGTTGCATCTGAAAGTAGAAACTCGCCCGATTACAACGGTATGCGTACTTATCCCCTAGACCGTTCTAGTTATTCGTTTCGAGCATCAGAACTGCGAAAATTTTGAGTTTCTCAAGCGTTTCTGACCTCGAAACTGCCATATCTCTCGAACGGATTGACCAATCCGCAAAATTTCTGTTGCATCTGAACGTAGAAACTCGCCCGATTACAACGGTATGCGTACTTTTCCCCTAGTCCGTTCTAGTTATTCGTTTCGAGCATCAGAACTGCGAAAATTTTGAGTTTCTCAAGCGTTTCTTACCTCCACACTGCCATATCTCGCGAACGGATTGACCAATCCGCAAAATTTCTGTTGCATCTGAAAGTAGAAACTTGCCCGATTACAACGGTATGCGACCTTTCCCCTAGGCCGTTCTATTTATTCGTTTCGAGCATCAGAAATGCGAAAATTTTGAGTTTCTCAAGCGTTTCTTACCTCCAAACTGCCATATCTCGCGAACGGATTGACCAATCCGCAAAATTTCTGTTGCATCTGAAAGTAGAAACTCGCCCGATTACAACGGTATGCGTACTATTCCCCTAGGCCGTTCTAGTTATTCGTTTCGAGCATCAGAACTGCGAAAATGTTGAGCTTCTCAAGCGTTTCTTACCTACAAACTGCCATATCTCGCGAACGGATTGACCAATCCGCAAAATTTCTGTTGCATCTGAAAGTAGAAACTCGCCCGATTACAACGGTATGCGTACTTTTTCCCTAGACCGTTCTAGTTATGCTTGTCGAGCATCAGAACTGCGAAAATTTTGAGTTTCTCAAGCGTTTCTTACCTCCAAACTGCCATATCTCGCGAACGGATTGACCAATCCGCAAAATTTCTGTTGCATCTGAAAGTAGAAACTCGCCCGATTACAACGGTATGCGAACTTTTCCCCTAGGCCGTTGTAGTTATTCGCTTCGAGCATGAGAACTGCGAAAATTTTGGGTTTCTCAAGCGTTTCTTACCTACAAACTGCCATATCTCGCGAACGGATTGACCAATCCGCAAAATTTCTGTTGCATCTGAAAGTAGAAACTCGCCCGATTACAACGGTATGCGTACTTTTCCCCTAGGCCGTTCTGGTTATTCGTTTCGAGCATCAGAACTGCGAAAATTTTGAGTTTCTCAAGCGTTTCTTACCTTCAAACAGCCATATCTCGCGAACGGATTGACTAATCCGCAAAATTTCTGTTGCATCTGAAAGTAGAAACTCGCCCGATTACAACGGTATGAGTACTTTTCCCCTAGGCCGTTCTAGTTATTCGTTTCGAGCATCAGAACTGCGAAAATTTTGAGTTTCTCAAGCGTTTCTGACCTCCAAACTGCCATATCTCGCGAACGGATTGACCAATCCGCAAAATTTCTGTTGCATCTGAACGTAGAAACTCGCCCGATTACAACGGTATGCGCACTTTTCCCCTAGTCCGTTCTAGTTATTCGTTTCGAGCATCAGAACTGCGAAAATTTTGAGTTTCTCAAGCGTTTCTTACCTCCAAACTGCCATATCTCGCGAACGGATTGACCAATCCGCAAAATTTCTGTTGCATCTGAAAGTAGAAACTCGCCCGATTACAACGGTATGCGTACTTTTCCCCTAGGCCGTTCTAGTTATTCGTTTCGAGCATCAGAACTGCGAAAATTTTGAGTTTCTCAAGCGTTTCTTACTTCCAAACTGCCATATCTCGCGAACGGATTGACCAATCCGCAAAATTTCTGATGCATCTGAAAGTAGAAACTCGCCCGATTACAAGGGTATGCGTACTTTTCCTCTAGGCCGCTCTAGTTATTCGTTTCGAGCATCAGAACTGCGAAAATTTTGTGTTTCTCAAGCGTTTCTTACCTCCAAACTGCCATATCTCGCGAACGGATTGACCAATCCGCAAAATTTCTGTTGCATCTGAAAGTAGAAACTCGCCCGATTTCAACGGTATGCGACCTTTCCCCTAGGCCGTTCTAGTTATTCGTTTCGAGCATCAGAACTGCGAAAATGTTGAGGTTCTCAAGCGTTTCTTACCTCCAAACTGCCATATCTCGCGAACGGATTGACCAATCCGCAAAATTTCTGTTGCATCTGAAAGTAGAAACTCGCCCGATTTCAACGGTATGCGACCTTTCCCCTAGGCCGTTCTAGTTATTCGTTTCGAGCATCAGAACTGCGAAAATGTTGAGGTTCTCAAGCGTTTCTTACCTACAAACTGCCATATCTCGCGAACGGATTGACCAATCCGCAAAATTTCTGTTGCATCTGAAAGTAGAAACTCGCCCGATTACAACGGTATGCGTACTTTTCCCCTAGGCCGTTCTAGTTATTCGTTTCGAGCATCAGAACTGCGAAAATTTTGAGTTTCTCAAGCGTTTCTTACCTCCAAACTGCCATATCTCGCGAACGGATTGACCAATCCGCAGAATTTGTGTTGCATCTGAAAGTAGAAACTCGCCATATTACAACGGTATGTGTACTTTTCCCCTAGGCCGTTCTGGTTAATCGTTTCGAGCATCAGAACTGTGATAATTTTGAGTTTCTCAACCGTTTCTTACCTCCAAACTGCCATATCTCGCGAACGGATTGACCAATCCGCAAAATTTCTGTTGCATCTGAAAGTAGAAAGTCGCTCGATTACAACGGTATGCGTACTTTTCTCCTAGACCTTTCTAGTTATGCTTGTCGAGCATCAGAACTGCGAAAATTTTGAGTTTCTCAAGCGTTTCATACCTCCAAACTGCCATATCTCGCGATCGGATTGACCAATCCGCAAAATTTCTGTTGCTTCTGAAAGTAGAAACTCGCCCGATTACAACGGTATGCGTACTTTTCCCCTAGACCGTTCTAGTTATTCGTTTCGAGCATCAGAACTGCGAAAATTTTGAGTTTCTCAAGCGTTTCTGACCTCCAAACTGCCATATCTCGCGAACGGATTGACCAATCCGCAAAATTTCTGTTGCATCTGAACGTAGAAACTCGCCCGATTACAAGGGTATGCGTACTTTTCCCCTAGTCCGTTCTAGTTATTCGTTTCGAGCATCAGAACTGCGAAAATTTTGAGTTTCTCAAGCGTTTCTTACCTCCAAACTGCCATATCTCGCGAACGGATTGACCAATCCGCAAAATTTCTGTTGCATCTGAAAGTAGAAACTCGCCCGATTACAACGGTATACGACCTTTCCCCTAGGCCGTTCTAGTTATTCGTTTCGAGAATCAGAACTGCGAAAATGTTGAGTTTCTCAAGCGTTTCTTACCTACAAACTGCCATATCTCGCGAACGGATTGACCAATCCGCAAAATTTCTGTTGCATCTGAAAGTAGAAACTCGCCCGATTACAACGGTATGCGTACTTTTCCCCTAGACCGTTCTAGTTATGCTTGCCGAGCATCAGAACTGCGAAAATTTTGAGTTGCTCAAGCGTTTCTTACCTCCAAACTGCCATATCTTGCGAACGGATTGACCAATCCGCAAAATTTGTGTTGCATCTGAAAGTAGAAACTCGCCATATTACAAGGGTATGCGTACTTTTCCCCTAGGCCGTTCTGGTTACTCGTTTCGAGCATCAGAACTGTGATAATTTTGAGTTTCTCAACCGTTTCTTACCTCCAAACTGCCATATCTCGCGAACGGATTGACCAATCCGCAAAATTTCTGTTTCATCTGAAAGTAGAAAGTCGCTCGATTACAACGGTATGCGTACTTTTCTCCTAGACCTTTCTAGTTATGCTTGTCGAGCATCAGAACTGCGAAAATTTTGAGTTTCTCAAGCGTTTCATACCTCCAAACTGCCATATCTCGCGAACGGATTGACCAATCAGCAAAATTTCTGTTGCATCTGAAAGTAGAAACTCGCCCGATTACAACGGTATGCGTACTTATCCCCTAGACCGTTCTAGTTATTCGTTTCGAGCATCAGAACTGCGAAAATTTTGAGTTTCTCAAGCGTTTCTGACCTCGAAACTGCCATATCTCGCGAACGGATTGACCAATCCGCAAAATTTCTGTTGCATCTGAACGTAGAAACTCGCCCGATTACAACGGTATGCGTACTTTTCCCCTAGTCCGTTCTAGTTATTCGTTTCGAGCATCAGAACTGCGAAAATTTTGAGTTTCTCAAGCGTTTCTTACCTCCAAACTGCCATATCTCGCGAACGGATTGACCAATCCGCAAAATTTCTGTTGCATCTGAAAGTAGAAACTTGCCCGATTACAACGGTATGCGACCTTTCCCCTAGGCCGTTCTATTTATTCGTTTCGAGCATCAGAACTGCGAAAATTTTGAGTTTCTCAAGCGTTTCTTACCTCCAAACTGCCATATCTCGCGAACGGATTGACCAATCCGCAAAATTTCTGTTGCATCTGAAAGTAGAAACTCGCCCGATTACAACGGTATGCGTACTATTCCCCTAGGCCGTTCTAGTTATTCGTTTCGAGCATCAGAACTGCGAAAATGTTGAGCTTCTCAAGCGTTTCTTACCTACAAACTGCCATATCTCGCGAACGGATTGACCAATCCGCAAAATTTCTGTTGCATCTGAAAGTAGAAACTCGCCCGATTACAACGGTATGCGTACTTTTTCCCTAGACCGTTCTAGTTATGCTTGTCGAGCATCAGAACTGCGAAAATTTTGAGTTTCTCAAGCGTTTCTTACCTCCAAACTGCCATATCTCGCGAACGGATTGACCAATCCGCAAAATTTCTGTTGCATCTGAAAGTAGAAACTCGCCCGATTACAACGGTATGCGAACTTTTCCCCTAGGCCGTTGTAGTTATTCGCTTCGAGCATGAGAACTGCGAAAATTTTGGGTTTCTCAAGCGTTGCTTACCTCCAAACTGCCATATCTCGCGAACGGATTGACCAATTCGCAAAATTTCTGTTGCATCTGAAAGTAGAAACTCGCCCGATTACAACGGTATGCGTACTATTCCCCTAGGCCGTTCTAGTTATTCGTTTCGAGCATCAGAACTGCGAAAATGTTGAGTTTCTCAAGCGTTTCTTACCTACAAACTGCCATATCTCGCGAACGGATTGACGAATCCGCAAAATTTCTGTTGCATCTGAAAGTAGAAACTCGCCCGATTACAACGGTATGCGTACTTTTCCCCTAGGCCGTTCTGGTTATTCGTTTCGAGCATCAGAACTGCGAAAATTTTGAGTTTCTCAAGCGTTTCTTACCTTCAAACAGCCATATCTCGCGAACGGATTGACTAATCCGCAAAATTTCTGTTGCATCTGAAAGTAGAAACTCGCCCGATTACAACGGTATGAGTACTTTTCCCCTAGGCCGTTCTAGTTATTCGTTTCGAGCATCAGAACTGCGAAAATTTTGAGTTTCTCAAGCGTTTCTGACCTCCAAACTGCCATATCTCGCGAACGGATTGACCAATCCGCAAAATTTCTGTTGCATCTGAACGTAGAAACTCGCCCGATTACAACGGTATGCGCACTTTTCCCCTAGTCCGTTCTAGTTATTCGTTTCGAGCATCAGAACTGCGAAAATTTTGAGTTTCTCAAGCGTTTCTTACCTCCAAACTGCCATATCTCGCGAACGGATTGACCAATCCGCAAAATTTCTGTTGCATCTGAAAGTAGAAACTCGCCCGATTACAACGGTATGCGTACTTTTCCCCTAGGCCGTTCTAGTTATTCGTTTCGAGCATCAGAACTGCGAAAATTTTGAGTTTCTCAAGCGTTTCTTACTTCCAAACTGCCATATCTCGCGAACGGATTGACCAATCCGCAAAATTTCTGATGCATCTGAAAGTAGAAACTCGCCCGATTACAAGGGTATGCGTACTTTTCCCCTAGGCCGCTCTAGTTATTCGTTTCGAGCATCAGAACTGCGAAAATTTTGTGTTTCTCAAGCGTTTCTTACCTCCAAACTGCCATATCTCGCGAACGAATTGACCAATCCGCAAAATTTCTGTTGCATCTGAAAGTAGAAACTCGCCCGATTTCAACGGTATGCGACCTTTCCCCTAGGCCGTTCTAGTTATTCGTTTCGAGCATCAGAACTGCGAAAATGTTGAGGTTCTCAAGCGTTTGTTACCTCCAAACTGCCATATCTCGCGAACGGATTGACCAATCCGCAAAATTTCTGTTGCATCTGAAAGTAGAAACTCGCCCGATTTCAACGGTATGCGACCTTTCCCCTAGGCCGTTCTAGTTATTCGTTTCGAGCATCAGAACTGCGAAAATGTTGAGGTTCTCAAGCGTTTCTTACCTACAAACTGCCATATCTCGCGAACGGATTGACCAATCCGCAAAATTTCTGTTGCATCTGAAAGTAGAAACTCGCCCGATTACAACGGTATGCGTACTTTTCCCCTAGGCCGTTCTAGTTATTCGTTTCGAGCATCAGAACTGCGAAAATTTTGAGTTTCTCAAGCGTTTCTTACCTCCAAACTGCCATATCTCGCGAACGGATTGACCAATCCGCAGAATTTGTGTTGCATCTGAAAGTAGAAACTCGCCATATTACAACGGTATGTGTACTTTTCCCCTAGGCCGTTCTGGTTAATCGTTTCGAGCATCAGAACTGTGATAATTTTGAGTTTCTCAACCGTTTCTTACCTCCAAACTGCCATATCTCGCGAACGGATTGACCAATCCGCAAAATTTCTGTTGCATCTGAAAGTAGAAAGTCGCTCGATTACAACGGTATGCGTACTTTTCTCCTAGACCTTTCTAGTTATGCTTGTCGAGCATCAGAACTGCGAAAATTTTGAGTTTCTCAAGCGTTTCATACCTCCAAACTGCCATATCTCGCGATCGGATTGACCAATCCGCAAAATTTCTGTTGCTTCTGAAAGTAGAAACTCGCCCGATTACAACGGTATGCGTACTTTTCCCCTAGGCCGTTCTAGTTATTCGTTTCGAGCATCAGAACTGCGAAAATTTTGAGTTTCTCAAGCGTTTCTTACTTCCAAACTGCCATATCTCGCGAACGGATTGACCAATCCGCAAAATTTCTGATGCATCTGAAAGTAGAAACTCGCCCGATTACAAGGGTATGCGTACTTTTCCCCTAGGCCGCTCTAGTTATTCGTTTCGAGCATCAGAACTGCGAAAATTTTGTGTTTCTCAAGCGTTTCTTACCTCCAAACTGCCATATCTCGCGAACGAATTGACCAATCCGCAAAATTTCTGTTGCATCTGAAAGTAGAAACTCGCCCGATTTCAACGGTATGCGACCTTTCCCCTAGGCCGTTCTAGTTATTCGTTTCGAGCATCAGAACTGCGAAAATGTTGAGGTTCTCAAGCGTTTCTTACCTCCAAACTGCCATATCTCGCGAACGGATTGACCAATCCGCAAAATTTCTGTTGCATCTGAAAGTAGAAACTCGCCCGATTTCAACGGTATGCGACCTTTCCCCTAGGCCGTTCTAGTTATTCGTTTCGAGCATCAGAACTGCGAAAATGTTGAGGTTCTCAAGCGTTTCTTACCTACAAACTGCCATATCTCGCGAACGGATTGACCAATCCGCAAAATTTCTGTTGCATCTGAAAGTAGAAACTCGCCCGATTACAACGGTATGCGTACTTTTCCCCTAGGCCGTTCTAGTTATTCGTTTCGAGCATCAGAACTGCGAAAATTTTGAGTTTCTCAAGCGTTTCTTACCTCCAAACTGCCATATCTCGCGAACGGATTGACCAATCCGCAGAATTTGTGTTGCATCTGAAAGTAGAAACTCGCCATATTACAACGGTATGTGTACTTTTCCCCTAGGCCGTTCTGGTTAATCGTTTCGAGCATCAGAACTGTGATAATTTTGAGTTTCTCAACCGTTTCTTACCTCCAAACTGCCATATCTCGCGAACGGATTGACCAATCCGCAAAATTTCTGTTGCATCTGAAAGTAGAAAGTCGCTCGATTACAACGGTATGCGTACTTTTCTCCTAGACCTTTCTAGTTATGCTTGTCGAGCATCAGAACTGCGAAAATTTTGAGTTTCTCAAGCGTTTCATACCTCCAAACTGCCATATCTCGCGATCGGATTGACCAATCCGCAAAATTTCTGTTGCTTCTGAAAGTAGAAACTCGCCCGATTACAACGGTATGCGTACTTTTCCCCTAGACCGTTCTAGTTATTCGTTTCGAGCATCAGAACTGCGAAAATTTTGAGTTTCTCAAGCGTTTCTGACCTCCAAACTGCCATATCTCGCGAACGGATTGACCAATCCGCAAAATTTCTGTTGCATCTGAAAGTAGAAACTCGCCCGATTACAACGGTATGCGTACTTTTCCCCTAGGCCGTTCTAGTTATTCGTTTCGAGCATCAGAACTGCGAAAATTTTGAGTTTCTCAAGCGTTTCTTACTTCCAAACTGCCATATCTCGCGAACGGATTGACCAATCCGCAAAATTTCTGATGCATCTGAAAGTAGAAACTCGCCCGATTACAAGGGTATGCGTACTTTTCCCCTAGGCCGCTCTAGTTATTCGTTTCGAGCATCAGAACTGCGAAAATGTTGAGTTTCTCAAGCGTTTCTTACTTACAAACTGCCATATCTCGCGAACGGATTGACCAATCCGCAAAATTTCTGTTGCATCTGAAAGTAGAAACTCGCCCGATTACAACGGTATGCGAACTTTTCCCCTAGGCCGTTCTAGTTATTCGTTTCGAGCATCAGAACTGCGAAAATTTTGAGTTTCTCAAGCGTTTCTTACCTCCAAACTGCCATATCTCGCGAACGGATTGACCAATCCGCAAAATTTCTGTTGCATCTGAAAGTAGAAACTCGCCCGATTACAACGGTATGCGTACTTTTCCCCTAGACCGTTCTAGTTATGCTTGCCGAGCATCAGAACTGCGAAAATTTTGAGTTGCTCAAGCGTTTCTTACCTCCAAACTGCCATATCTTGCGAACGGATTGACCAATCCGCAAAATTTGTGTTGCATCTGAAAGTAGAAACTCGCCATATTACAACGGTATGCGTACTTTTCCCCTAGGCCGTTCTGGTTACTCGTTTCGAGCATCAGAACTGTGATAATTTTGAGTTTCTCAACCGTTTCTTACCTCCAAACTGCCATATCTCGCGAACGGATTGACCAATCCGCAAAATTTCTGTTTCATCTGAAAGTAGAAAGTCGCTCGATTACAACGGCATGCGTACTTTTCTCCTAGACCTTTCTAGTTATGCTTGTCGAGCATCAGAACTGCGAAAATTTTGAGTTTCTCAAGCGTTTCATACCTCCAAACTGCCATATCTCGCGAACGGATTGACCAATCAGCAAAATTTCTGTTGCATCTGAAAGTAGAAACTCGCCCGATTACAACGGTATGCGTACTTATCCCCTAGACCGTTCTAGTTATTCGTTTCGAGCATCAGAACTGCGAAAATTTTGAGTTTCTCAAGCGTTTCTGACCTCGAAACTGCCATATCTCGCGAACGGATTGACCAATCCGCAAAATTTCTGTTGCATCTGAACGTAGAAACTCGCCCGATTACAACGGTATGCGTACTTTTCCCCTAGTCCGTTCTAGTTATTCGTTTCGAGCATCAGAACTGCGAAAATTTTGAGTTTCTCAAGCGTTTCTTACCTCCAAACTGCCATATCTCGCGAACGGATTGACCAATCCGCAAAATTTCTGTTGCATCTGAAAGTAGAAACTTGCCCGATTACAACGGTATGCGACCTTTCCCCTAGGCCGTTCTATTTATTCGTTTCGAGCATCAGAACTGCGAAAATTTTGAGTTTCTCAAGCGTTTCTTACCTCCAAACTGCCATATCTCGCGAACGGATTGACCAATCCGCAAAATTTCTGTTGCATCTGAAAGTAGAAACTCGCCCGATTACAACGGTATGCGTACTATTCCCCTAGGCCGTTCTAGTTATTCGTTTCGAGCATCAGAACTGCGAAAATGTTGAGCTTCTCAAGCGTTTCTTACCTACAAACTGCCATATCTCGCGAACGGATTGACCAATCCGCAAAATTTCTGTTGCATCTGAAAGTAGAAACTCGCCCGATTACAACGGTATGCGTACTTTTTCCCTAGACCGTTCTAGTTATGCTTTGTCGAGCATCAGAACTGCGAAAATTTTGAGTTTCTCAAGCGTTTCTTACCTCCAAACTGCCATATCTCGCGAACGGATTGACCAATCCGCAAAATTTCTGTTGCATCTGAAAGTAGAAACTCGCCCGATTACAACGGTATGCGAACTTTTCCCCTAGGCCGTTGTAGTTATTCGCTTCGAGCATGAGAACTGCGAAAATTTTGGGTTTCTCAAGCGTTGCTTACCTCCAAACTGCCATATCTCGCGAACGGATTGACCAATTCGCAAAATTTCTGTTGCATCTGAAAGTAGAAACTCGCCCGATTACAACGGTATGCGTACTATTCCCCTAGGCCGTTCTAGTTATTCGTTTCGAGCATCAGAACTGCGAAAATGTTGAGTTTCTCAAGCGTTTCTTACCTACAAACTGCCATATCTCGCGAACGGATTGACCAATCCGCAAAATTTCTGTTGCATCTGAAAGTAGAAACTCGCCCGATTACAACGGTATGCGTACTTTTCCCCTAGGCCGTTCTGGTTATTCGTTTCGAGCATCAGAACTGCGAAAATTTTGAGTTTCTCAAGCGTTTCTTACCTTCAAACAGCCATATCTCGCGAACGGATTGACTAATCCGCAAAATTTCTGTTGCATCTGAAAGTAGAAACTCGCCCGATTACAACGGTATGCGTACTTTTCCCCTAGGCCGTTCTAGTTATTCGTTTCGAGCATCAGAACTGCGAAAATTTTGAGTTTCTCAAGCGTTTCTTACCTCCAAACTGCCATATCTCGCGAACGGATTGACCAATCCGCAAAATTTCTGTTGCATCTGAAAGTAGAAACTCGCCCGATTACAACGGTATGCGTACTTTTCCCCTAGACCGTTCTAGTTATGCTTGCCGAGCATCAGAACTGCGAAAATTTTGAGTTGCTCAAGCGTTTCTTACCTCCAAACTGCCATATCTTGCGAACGGATTGACCAATCCGCAAAATTTGTGTTGCATCTGAAAGTAGAAACTCGCCATATTACAACGGTATGCGTACTTTTCCCCTAGGCCGTTCTGGTTACTCGTTTCGAGCATCAGAACTGTGATAATTTTGAGTTTCTCAACCGTTTCTTACCTCCAAACTGCCATATCTCGCGAACGGATTGACCAATCCGCAAAATTTCTGTTTCATCTGAAAGTAGAAAGTCGCTCGATTACAACGGCATGCGTACTTTTCTCCTAGACCTTTCTAGTTATGCTTGTCGAGCATCAGAACTGCGAAAATTTTGAGTTTCTCAAGCGTTTCATACCTCCAAACTGCCATATCTCGCGAACGGATTGACCAATCAGCAAAATTTCTGTTGCATCTGAAAGTAGAAACTCGCCCGATTACAACGGTATGCGTACTTATCCCCTAGACCGTTCTAGTTATTCGTTTCGAGCATCAGAACTGCGAAAATTTTGAGTTTCTCAAGCGTTTCTTACCTCCAAACTGCCATATCTCGCGAACGGATTGACCAATCCGCAAAATTTCTGTTGCATCTGAAAGTAGAAACTTGCCCGATTACAACGGTATGCGACCTTTCCCCTAGGCCGTTCTATTTATTCGTTTCGAGCATCAGAACTGCGAAAATTTTGAGTTTCTCAAGCGTTTCTTACCTCCAAACTGCCATATCTCGCGAACGGATTGACCAATCCGCAAAATTTCTGTTGCATCTGAAAGTAGAAACTCGCCCGATTACAACGGTATGCGTACTATTCCCCTAGGCCGTTCTAGTTATTCGTTTCGAGCATCAGAACTGCGAAAATGTTGAGCTTCTCAAGCGTTTCTTACCTACAAACTGCCATATCTCGCGAACGGATTGACCAATCCGCAAAATTTCTGTTGCATCTGAAAGTAGAAACTCGCCCGATTACAACGGTATGCGTACTTTTTCCCTAGACCGTTCTAGTTATGCTTGTCGAGCATCAGAACTGCGAAAATTTTGAGTTTCTCAAGCGTTTCTTACCTCCAAACTGCCATATCTCGCGAACGGATTGACCAATCCGCAAAATTTCTGTTGCATCTGAAAGTAGAAACTCGCCCGATTACAACGGTATGCGAACTTTTCCCCTAGGCCGTTGTAGTTATTCGCTTCGAGCATGAGAACTGCGAAAATTTTGGGTTTCTCAAGCGTTGCTTACCTCCAAACTGCCATATCTCGCGAACGGATTGACCAATTCGCAAAATTTCTGTTGCATCTGAAAGTAGAAACTCGCCCGATTACAACGGTATGCGTACTATTCCCCTAGGCCGTTCTAGTTATTCGTTTCGAGCATCAGAACTGCGAAAATGTTGAGTTTCTCAAGCGTTTCTTACCTACAAACTGCCATATCTCGCGAACGGATTGACCAATCCGCAAAATTTCTGTTGCATCTGAAAGTAGAAACTCGCCCGATTACAACGGTATGCGTACTTTTCCCCTAGGCCGTTCTGGTTATTCGTTTCGAGCATCAGAACTGCGAAAATTTTGAGTTTCTCAAGCGTTTCTTACCTTCAAACAGCCATATCTCGCGAACGGATTGACTAATCCGCAAAATTTCTGTTGCATCTGAAAGTAGAAACTCGCCCGATTACAACGGTATGAGTACTTTTCCCCTAGGCCGTTCTAGTTATTCGTTTCGAGCATCAGAACTGCGAAAATTTTGAGTTTCTCAAGCGTTTCTGACCTCCAAACTGCCATATCTCGCGAACGGATTGACCAATCCGCAAAATTTCTGTTGCATCTGAACGTAGAAACTCGCCCGATTACAACGGTATGCGCACTTTTCCCCTAGTCCGTTCTAGTTATTCGTTTCGAGCATCAGAACTGCGAAAATTTTGAGTTTCTCAAGCGTTTCTTACCTCCAAACTGCCATATCTCGCGAACGGATTGACCAATCCGCAAAATTTCTGTTGCATCTGAAAGTAGAAACTCGCCCGATTACAACGGTATGCGTACTTTTCCCCTAGGCCGTTCTAGTTATTCGTTTCGAGCATCAGAACTGCGAAAATTTTGAGTTTCTCAAGCGTTTCTTACTTCCAAACTGCCATATCTCGCGAACGGATTGACCAATCCGCAAAATTTCTGATGCATCTGAAAGTAGAAACTCGCCCGATTACAAGGGTATGCGTACTTTTCCCCTAGGCCGCTCTAGTTATTCGTTTCGAGCATCAGAACTGCGAAAATTTTGTGTTTCTCAAGCGTTTCTTACCTCCAAACTGCCATATCTCGCGAACGGATTGACCAATCCGCAAAATTTCTGTTGCATCTGAAAGTAGAAACTCGCCCGATTTCAACGGTATGCGACCTTTCCCCTAGGCCGTTCTAGTTATTCGTTTCGAGCATCAGAACTGCGAAAATGTTGAGGTTCTCAAGCGTTTCTTACCTCCAAACTGCCATATCTCGCGAACGGATTGACCAATCCGCAAAATTTCTGTTGCATCTGAAAGTAGAAACTCGCCCGATTTCAACGGTATGCGACCTTTCCCCTAGGCCGTTCTAGTTATTCGTTTCGAGCATCAGAACTGCGAAAATGTTGAGGTTCTCAAGCGTTTCTTACCTACAAACTGCCATATCTCGCGAACGGATTGACCAATCCGCAAAATTTCTGTTGCATCTGAAAGTAGAAACTCGCCCGATTACAACGGTATGCGTACTTTTCCCCTAGGCCGTTCTAGTTATTCGTTTCGAGCATCAGAACTGCGAAAATTTTGAGTTTCTCAAGCGTTTCTTACCTCCAAACTGCCATATCTCGCGAACGGATTGACCAATCCGCAGAATTTGTGTTGCATCTGAAAGTAGAAACTCGCCATATTACAACGGTATGTGTACTTTTCCCCTAGGCCGTTCTGGTTAATCGTTTCGAGCATCAGAACTGTGATAATTTTGAGTTTCTCAACCGTTTCTTACCTCCAAACTGCCATATCTCGCGAACGGATTGACCAATCCGCAAAATTTCTGTTGCATCTGAAAGTAGAGAGTCGCTCGATTACAACGGTATGCGTACTTTTCTCCTAGACCTTTCTAGTTATGCTTGTCGAGCATCAGAACTGCGAAAATTTTGAGTTTCTCAAGCGTTTCATACCTCCAAACTGCCATATCTCGCGATCGGATTGACCAATCCGCAAAATTTCTGTTGCTTCTGAAAGTAGAAACTCGCCCGATTACAACGGTATGCGTACTTTTCCCCTAGACCGTTCTAGTTATTCGTTTCGAGCATCAGAACTGCGAAAATTTTGAGTTTCTCAAGCGTTTCTGACCTCCAAACTGCCATATCTCGCGAACGGATTGACCAATCCGCAAAATTTCTGTTGCATCTGAAAGTAGAAACTCGCCCGATTACAACGGTATGCGTACTTTTCCCCTAGGCCGTTCTAGTTATTCGTTTCGAGCATCAGAACTGCGAAAATTTTGAGTTTCTCAAGCGTTTCTTACTTCCAAACTGCCATATCTCGCGAACGGATTGACCAATCCGCAAAATTTCTGATGCATCTGAAAGTAGAAACTCGCCCGATTACAAGGGTATGCGTACTTTTCCCCTAGGCCGCTCTAGTTATTCGTTTCGAGCATCAGAACTGCGAAAATGTTGAGTTTCTCAAGCGTTTCTGACTTACAAACTGCCATATCTCGCGAACGGATTGACCAATCCGCAAAATTTCTGTTGCATCTGAAAGTAGAAACTCGCCCGATTACAACGGTATGCGAACTTTTCCCCTAGGCCGTTGTAGTTATTCGCTTCGAGCATGAGAACTGCGAAAATTTTGGGTTTCTCAAGCGTTGCTTACCTCCAAACTGCCATATCTCGGGAACGGATTGACCAATTCGCAAAATTTCTGTTGCATCTGAAAGTAGAAACTCGCCCGATTACAACGGTATGCGTACTATTCCCCTAGGCCGTTCTAGTTATTCGTTTCGAGCATCAGAACTGCGAAAATTTTGAGTTTCTCAAGCGTTTCTTACCTCCAAACTGCCATATCTCGCGAACGGATTGACCAATCCGCAAAATTTTTATTGCATCTGAAAGTAGAAAGTCGCCCGATTACAACGGTATGCGTACTTTTCCCCTAGACCGTTCTAGTTATGCTTGTCGAGCATCAGAACTGCGAAAATTTTGAGTTTCTCAAGCGTTTCTTACCTCCAAACTGCCATATCTCGCGAACGGATTGACTAATCCGCAAAATTTCTGTTGCATCTGAAAGTAGAAACTCGCCCGATTACAACGGTATGCGTACTTTTCCCCTAGGCCGTTCTAGTTATTCGTTTCGAGCATCAGAACTGCGAAAATTTTGAGTTTCTCAAGCGTTTCTTACCTCCAAACTGCCATATCTCGCGAACGGATTGACCAATCCGCAAAATTTCTGTTGCATCTGAAAGTAGAAACTCGCCCGATTACAACGGTATGCGTACTTTTCCCCTAGTCCGTTCTAGTTATTCGTTTCGAGCATCAGAACTGCGAAAATTTTGAGTTTCTCAAGCGTTTTTTACCTCCAAACTGCCATATCTCGCGAACGGATTGACCAATCCGCAAAATTTCTGTTGCATCTGAGAGTACAAACTCGCCCGATTACAACGGTATGCCAACTTTTCCCCTAGGCCGTTCTAGTTATTCGTTTCGAGCATCAGAACTGCGAAAATGTTGAGTTTCTCAAGCGTTTCTTACCTACAAACTGCCATATCTCGCGAACGGATTGACCAATCCGCAAAATTTCTGTTGCATCTGAAAGTAGAAACTCGCCCGATTACAACGGTATGCGTACTTTTCCCCTAGGCCGTTCTAGTTATTCGTTTCGAGCATCAGAACTGCGAAAATTTTGAGTTTCTCAAGCGTTTCTTACTTCCAAACTGCCATATCTCGCGAACGGATTGACCAATCCGCAAAATTTCTGATGCATCTGAAAGTAGAAACTCGCCCGATTACAACGGTATGCGTACTTTTCCCCTAGGCCGCTCTAGTTATTCGTTTCGAGCATCAGAACTGCGAAAATTTTGTGTTTCTCAAGTGTTTCATACTTCCAAACTGCCATATCTCGCGAACGGATTGACCAATCCGCAAAATTTCTGTTGCATCTGAAAGTAGAAACTCGCCCGATTACAACGGTATGCGACCTTTCCCCTAGGCCGTTCTAGTTATTCGTTTCGAGCATCAGAACTGCGAAAATTTTGAGTTTCTCAAGCGTTTCTGACCTCCAAACTGCCATATCTCGCGAACGGATTGACCAATCCGCAAAATTTCTGTTGCATCTGAACGTAGAAACTCGCCCGTTTACAACGGTATGCATACTTTTCCCCTAGGCCGTTCTAGTTATTCGTTTCGAGCATCAGAACTGCGAAAATTTTGAGTTTCTCAAGCATTTCTTACTTCCAAACTGCCATATCTCGCGAACGGATTGACCAATCCGCAAAATTTCTGATGCATCTGAAAGTAGAAACTCGCCCGATTACAACGGTATGCGTACTTTTCCCCTAGGCCGCTCTAGTTATTCGTTTCGAGCATCAGAACTGCGAAAATTTTGTGTTTCTCAAGTGTTTCATACTTCCAAACTGCCATATCTCGCGAACGGATTGACCAATCCGCAAAATTTCTGTTGCATCTGAAAGTAGAAACTCGCCCGATTACAACGGTATGCGACCTTTCCCCTAGGCCGTTCTAGTTATTCGTTTCGAGCATCAGAACTGCGAAAATGTTGAGTTTCTCAAGCGTTTCTTACCTACAAACTGCCATATCTCGCGAACGGATTGACCAATCCGCAAAATTTCTGTTGCATCTGAAAGTAGAAACTCGCCCGATAACAAAGGTATGCGTACTTTTCCCCTAGACCGTTCTAGTTATTCGTTTCGAGCATCAGAACTGCGAAAATTTTGAGTTTCTCAAGCGTTTCTGACCTCCAAACTGCCATATCTCGCGAACGGATTGACCAGTCCGCAAAATTTCTGTTGCATCTGAACGTAGAAACTCGCCCGTTTACAACGGTATGCATACTTTTCCCCTAGTCCGTCCTAGTTATTCGTTTCGAGCATCAGAACTTTGAAAATTTTGAGTTTCTCAAGCGTTTCTTACCTCCAAACTGCCATATCTCGCGAACGGATTGACCAATCCGCAAAATTTCTGTTGCATCTGAAAGTAGAAACTTGCCCGATTACAACGGTATGCGACCTTTCCCCTAGGCCGTTCTAGTTATTCGTTTCGAGCATCAGAACTGCGAAAATTTTGAGTTTCTCAAGCGTTTCTTACCTCCAAACTGCCATATCTCGCGAACGGATTGACCAATCCGCAAAATTTCTGTTGCATCTGAAAGTAGAAACTCGCCCGATTACAACGGTATGCGTACTATTCCCCTAGGCCGTTCTAGTTATTCGTTTCGAGCATCAGAACTGCGAAAATGTTGAGCTTCTCAAGCGTTTCTTACCTACAAACTGCCATATCTCGCGAACGGATTGACCAATCCGCAAAATTTCTGTTGCATCTGAAAGTAGAAACTCGCCCGATTACAACGGTATGCGTACTTTTTCCCTAGACCGTTCTAGTTATGCTTGTCGAGCATCAGAACTGCGAAAATTTTGAGTTTCTCAAGCGTTTCTTACGTCCAAACTGCCATATCTCGCGAACGGATTGACCAATCCGCAAAATTTCTGTTGCATCTGAAAGTAGAAACTCGCCCGATTACAACGGTATGAGTACTTTTCCCCTAGACCGTTCTAGTTATTCGTTTCGAGCATCAGAACTGGGAAAATTTTGAGTTTCTCAAGCGTTGCTTACCTCCAAACTGCCATATCTCGCGAACGGATTGACCAATTCGCAAAATTTCTGTTGCATCTGAAAGTAGAAACTCGCCCGATTACAACGGTATGCGTACTATTCCCCTAGGCCGTTCTAGTTATTCGTTTCGAGCATCAGAACTGGGAAAATTTTGAGTTTCTCAAGCGTTTCTGACCTCCAAACTGCCATATCTCGCGAACGGATTGACCAATCCGCAAAATTTCTGTTGCATCTGAACGTAGAAACTCGCCCGTTTACAACGGTATGCATACTTTTCCCCTAGTCCGTCCTAGTTATTCGTTTCGAGCATCAGAACTTTGAAAATTTTGAGTTTCTCAAGCGTTTCTTACCTCCAAACTGCCATATCTCGCGAACGGATTGACCAATCCGCAAAATTTCTGTTGCATCTGAAAGTAGAAACTCGCCCGATTACAACGGTATGCGTACTTTTTCCCTAGACCGTTCTAGTTATGCTTGTCGAGCATCAGAACTGCGAAAATTTTGAGTTTCTCAAGCGTTTCTTACCTCCAAACTGCCATATCTCGCGAACGGATTGACCAATCCGCAAAATTTCTGTTGCATCTGAAAGTAGAAACTCGCCCGATTACAACGGTATGCGAACTTTTCCCCTAGGCCGTTGTAGTTATTCGCTTCGAGCATGAGAACTGCGAAAATTTTGGGTTTCTCAAGCGTTGCTTACCTCCAAACTGCCATATCTCGCGAACGGATTGACCAATTCGCAAAATTTCTGTTGCATCTGAAAGTAGAAACTCGCCCGATTACAACGGTATGCGTACTATTCCCCTAGGCCGTTCTAGTTATTCGTTTCGAGCATCAGAACTGCGAAAATGTTGAGTTTCTCAAGCGTTTCTTACCTACAAACTGCCATATCTCGCGAACGGATTGACCAATCCGCAAAATTTCTGTTGCATCTGAAAGTAGAAACTCGCCCGATTACAACGGTATGCGTACTTTTCCCCTAGGCCGTTCTGGTTATTCGTTTCGAGCATCAGAACTGCGAAAATTTTGAGTTTCTCAAGCGTTTCTTACCTTCAAACAGCCATATCTCGCGAACGGATTGACTAATCCGCAAAATTTCTGTTGCATCTGAAAGTAGAAACTCGCCCGATTACAACGGTATGAGTACTTTTCCCCTAGGCCGTTCTAGTTATTCGTTTCGAGCATCAGAACTGCGAAAATTTTGAGTTTCTCAAGCGTTTCTGACCTCCAAACTGCCATATCTCGCGAACGGATTGACCAATCCGCAAAATTTCTGTTGCATCTGAACGTAGAAACTCGCCCGATTACAACGGTATGCGCACTTTTCCCCTAGTCCGTTCTAGTTATTCGTTTCGAGCATCAGAACTGCGAAAATTTTGAGTTTCTCAAGCGTTTCTTACCTCCAAACTGCCATATCTCGCGAACGGATTGACCAATCCGCAAAATTTCTGTTGCATCTGAAAGTAGAAACTCGCCCGATTACAACGGTATGCGTACTTTTCCCCTAGGCCGTTCTAGTTATTCGTTTCGAGCATCAGAACTGCGAAAATTTTGAGTTTCTCAAGCGTTTCTTACTTCCAAACTGCCATATCTCGCGAACGGATTGACCAATCCGCAAAATTTCTGATGCATCTGAAAGTAGAAACTCGCCCGATTACAAGGGTATGCGTACTTTTCCCCTAGGCCGCTCTAGTTATTCGTTTCGAGCATCAGAACTGCGAAAATTTTGTGTTTCTCAAGCGTTTCTTACCTCCAAACTGCCATATCTCGCGAACGGATTGACCAATCCGCAAAATTTCTGTTGCATCTGAAAGTAGAAACTCGCCCGATTTCAACGGTATGCGACCTTTCGCCTAGGCCGTTCTAGTTATTCGTTTCGAGCATCAGAACTGCGAAAATGTTGAGGTTCTCAAGCGTTTCTTACCTCCAAACTGCCATATCTCGCGAACGGATTGACCAATCCGCAAAATTTCTGTTGCATCTGAAAGTAGAAACTCGCCCGATTTCAACGGTATGCGACCTTTCCCCTAGGCCGTTCTAGTTATTCGTTTCGAGCATCAGAACTGCGAAAATGTTGAGGTTCTCAAGCGTTTCTTACCTACAAACTGCCATATCTCGCGAACGGATTGACCAATCCGCAAAATTTCTGTTGCATCTGAAAGTAGAAACTCGCCCGATTACAACGGTATGCGTACTTTTCCCCTAGGCCGTTCTAGTTATTCGTTTCGAGCATCAGAACTGCGAAAATTTTGAGTTTCTCAAGCGTTTCTTACCTCCAAACTGCCATATCTCGCGAACGGATTGACCAATCCGCAGAATTTGTGTTGCATCTGAAAGTAGAAACTCGCCATATTACAACGGTATGTGTACTTTTCCCCTAGGCCGTTCTGGTTAATCGTTTCGAGCATCAGAACTGTGATAATTTTGAGTTTCTCAACCGTTTCTTACCTCCAAACTGCCATATCTCGCGAACGGATTGACCAATCCGCAAAATTTCTGTTGCATCTGAAAGTAGAAAGTCGCTCGATTACAACGGTATGCGTACTTTTCTCCTAGACCTTTCTAGTTATGCTTGTCGAGCATCAGAACTGCGAAAATTTTGAGTTTCTCAAGCGTTTCATACCTCCAAACTGCCATATCTCGCGATCGGATTGACCAATCCGCAAAATTTCTGTTGCTTCTGAAAGTAGAAACTCGCCCGATTACAACGGTATGCGTACTTTTCCCCTAGACCGTTCTAGTTATTCGTTTCGAGCATCAGAACTGCGAAAATTTTGAGTTTCTCAAGCGTTTCTGACCTCCAAACTGCCATATCTCGCGAACGGATTGACCAATCCGCAAAATTTCTGTTGCATCTGAAAGTAGAAACTCGCCCGATTACAACGGTATGCGTACTTTTCCCCTAGGCCGTTCTAGTTATTCGTTTCGAGCATCAGAACTGCGAAAATTTTGAGTTTCTCAAGCGTTTCTTACTTCCAAACTGCCATATCTCGCGAACGGATTGACCAATCCGCAAAATTTCTGATGCATCTGAAAGTAGAAACTCGCCCGATTACAAGGGTATGCGTACTTTTCCCCTAGGCCGCTCTAGTTATTCGTTTCGAGCATCAGAACTGCGAAAATGTTGAGTTTCTCAAGCGTTTCTTACTTACAAACTGCCATATCTCGCGAACGGATTGACCAATCCGCAAAATTTCTGTTGCATCTGAAAGTAGAAACTCGCCCGATTACAACGGTATGCGAACTTTTCCCCTAGGCCGTTGTAGTTATTCGCTTCGAGCATGAGAACTGCGAAAATTTTGGGTTTCTCAAGCGTTGCTTACCTCCAAACTGCCATATCTCGGGAACGGATTGACCAATTCGCAAAATTTCTGTTGCATCTGAAAGTAGAAACTCGCCCGATTACAACGGTATGCGTACTATTCCCCTAGGCCGTTCTAGTTATTCGTTTCGAGCATCAGAACTGCGAAAATTTTGAGTTTCTCAAGCGTTTCTTACCTCCAAACTGCCATATCTCGCGAACGGATTGACCAATCCGCAAAATTTTTATTGCATCTGAAAGTAGAAAGTCGCCCGATTACAACGGTATGCGTACTTTTCCCCTAGACCGTTCTAGTTATGCTTGTCGAGCATCAGAACTGCGAAAATTTTGAGTTTCTCAAGCGTTTCTTACCTCCAAACTGCCATATCTCGCGAACGGATTGACTAATCCGCAAAATTTCTGTTGCATCTGAAAGTAGAAACTCGCCCGATTACAACGGTATGCGTACTTTTCCCCTAGGCCGTTCTAGTTATTCGTTTCGAGCATCAGAACTGCGAAAATTTTGAGTTTCTCAAGCGTTTCTTACCTCCAAACTGCCATATCTCGCGAACGGATTGACCAATCCGCAAAATTTCTGTTGCATCTGAAAGTAGAAACTCGCCCGATTACAACGGTATGCGTACTTTTCCCCTAGTCCGTTCTAGTTATTCGTTTCGAGCATCAGAACTGCGAAAATTTTGAGTTTCTCAAGCGTTTTTTACCTCCAAACTGCCATATCTCGCGAACGGATTGACCAATCCGCAAAATTTCTGTTGCATCTGAGAGTACAAACTCGCCCGATTACAACGGTATGCCAACTTTTCCCCTAGGCCGTTCTAGTTATTCGTTTCGAGCATCAGAACTGCGAAAATGTTGAGTTTCTCAAGCGTTTCTTACCTACAAACTGCCATATCTCGCGAACGGATTGACCAATCCGCAAAATTTCTGTTGCATCTGAAAGTAGAAACTCGCCCGATTACAACGGTATGCGTACTTTTCCCCTAGGCCGTTCTAGTTATTCGTTTCGAGCATCAGAACTGCGAAAATTTTGAGTTTCTCAAGCGTTTCTTACTTCCAAACTGCCATATCTCGCGAACGGATTGACCAATCCGCAAAATTTCTGATGCATCTGAAAGTAGAAACTCGCCCGATTACAACGGTATGCGTACTTTTCCCCTAGGCCGTTCTAGTTATTCGTTTCGAGCATCAGAACTGCGAAAATTTTGAGTTTCTCAAGCGTTTCTTACTTCCAAACTGCCATATCTCGCGAACGGATTGACCAATCCGCAAAATTTCTGATGCATCTGAAAGTAGAAACTCGCCCGATTACAAGGGTATGCGTACTTTTCCCCTAGGCCGCTCTAGTTATTCGTTTCGAGCATCAGAACTGCGAAAATGTTGAGTTTCTCAAGCGTTTCTTACTTACAAACTGCCATATCTCGCGAACGGATTGACCAATCCGCAAAATTTCTGTTGCATCTGAAAGTAGAAACTCGCCCGATTACAACGGTATGCGAACTTTTCCCCTAGGCCGTTGTAGTTATTCGCTTCGAGCATGAGAACTGCGAAAATTTTGGGTTTCTCAAGCGTTGCTTACCTCCAAACTGCCATATCTCGGGAACGGATTGACCAATTCGCAAAATTTCTGTTGCATCTGAAAGTAGAAACTCGCCCGATTACAACGGTATGCGTACTATTCCCCTAGGCCGTTCTAGTTATTCGTTTCGAGCATCAGAACTGCGAAAATTTTGAGTTTCTCAAGCGTTTCTTACCTCCAAACTGCCATATCTCGCGAACGGATTGACCAATCCGCAAAATTTTTATTGCATCTGAAAGTAGAAAGTCGCCCGATTACAACGGTATGCGTACTTTTCCCCTAGACCGTTCTAGTTATGCTTGTCGAGCATCAGAACTGCGAAAATTTTGAGTTTCTCAAGCGTTTCTTACCTCCAAACTGCCATATCTCGCGAACGGATTGACTAATCCGCAAAATTTCTGTTGCATCTGAAAGTAGAAACTCGCCCGATTACAACGGTATGCGTACTTTTCCCCTAGGCCGTTCTAGTTATTCGTTTCGAGCATCAGAACTGCGAAAATTTTGAGTTTCTCAAGCGTTTCTTACCTCCAAACTGCCATATCTCGCGAACGGATTGACCAATCCGCAAAATTTCTGTTGCATCTGAAAGTAGAAACTCGCCCGATTACAACGGTATGCGTACTTTTCCCCTAGTCCGTTCTAGTTATTCGTTTCGAGCATCAGAACTGCGAAAATTTTGAGTTTCTCAAGCGTTTTTTACCTCCAAACTGCCATATCTCGCGAACGGATTGACCAATCCGCAAAATTTCTGTTGCATCTGAGAGTACAAACTCGCCCGATTACAACGGTATGCCAACTTTTCCCCTAGGCCGTTCTAGTTATTCGTTTCGAGCATCAGAACTGCGAAAATGTTGAGTTTCTCAAGCGTTTCTTACCTACAAACTGCCATATCTCGCGAACGGATTGACCAATCCGCAAAATTTCTGTTGCATCTGAAAGTAGAAACTCGCCCGATTACAACGGTATGCGTACTTTTCCCCTAGGCCGTTCTAGTTATTCGTTTCGAGCATCAGAACTGCGAAAATTTTGAGTTTCTCAAGCGTTTCTTACTTCCAAACTGCCATATCTCGCGAACGGATTGACCAATCCGCAAAATTTCTGATGCATCTGAAAGTAGAAACTCGCCCGATTACAACGGTATGCGTACTTTTCCCCTAGGCCGCTCTAGTTATTCGTTTCGAGCATCAGAACTGCGAAAATTTTGTGTTTCTCAAGTGTTTCATACTTCCAAACTGCCATATCTCGCGAACGGATTGACCAATCCGCAAAATTTCTGTTGCATCTGAAAGTAGAAACTCGCCCGATTACAACGGTATGCGACCTTTCCCCTAGGCCGTTCTAGTTATTCGTTTCGAGCATCAGAACTGCGAAAATTTTGAGTTTCTCAAGCGTTTCTGACCTCCAAACTGCCATATCTCGCGAACGGATTGACCAATCCGCAAAATTTCTGTTGCATCTGAACGTAGAAACTCGCCCGTTTACAACGGTATGCATACTTTTCCCCTAGGCCGTTCTAGTTATTCGTTTCGAGCATCAGAACTGCGAAAATTTTGAGTTTCTCAAGCATTTCTTACTTCCAAACTGCCATATCTCGCGAACGGATTGACCAATCCGCAAAATTTCTGATGCATCTGAAAGTAGAAACTCGCCCGATTACAAGGGTATGCGTACTTTTCCCCTAGGCCGCTCTAGTTATTCGTTTCGAGAATCAGAAATGCGAAAATTTTGAGTTTCTCAAGCGTTTCTTACTTCCAAACTGCCATATCTCGCGAACGGATTGACCAATCCGCAAAATTTCTGATGCATCTGAAAGTAGAAACTCGCCCGATTACAACGGTATGCGTACTTTTCCCCTAGGCCGCTCTAGTTATTCGTTTCGAGCATCAGAACTGCGAAAATTTTGTGTTTCTCAAGTGTTTCATACTTCCAAACTGCCATATCTCGCGAACGGATTGACCAATCCGCAAAATTTCTGTTGCATCTGAAAGTAGAAACTCGCCCGATTACAACGGTATGCGACCTTTCCCCTAGGCCGTTCTAGTTATTCGTTTCGAGCATCAGAACTGCGAAAATGTTGAGTTTCTCAAGCGTTTCTTACCTACAAACTGCCATATCTCGCGAACGGATTGACCAATCCGCAAAATTTCTGTTGCATCTGAAAGTAGAAACTCGCCCGATAACAAAGGTATGCGTACTTTTCCCCTAGACCGTTCTAGTTATTCGTTTCGAGCATCAGAACTGCGAAAATTTTGAGTTTCTCAAGCGTTTCTGACCTCCAAACTGCCATATCTCGCGAACGGATTGACCAGTCCGCAAAATTTCTGTTGCATCTGAACGTAGAAACTCGCCCGTTTACAACGGTATGCATACTTTTCCCCTAGTCCGTCCTAGTTATTCGTTTCGAGCATCAGAACTTTGAAAATTTTGAGTTTCTCAAGCGTTTCTTACCTCCAAACTGCCATATCTCGCGAACGGATTGACCAATCCGCAAAATTTCTGTTGCATCTGAAAGTAGAAACTTGCCCGATTACAACGGTATGCGACCTTTCCCCTAGGCCGTTCTAGTTATTCGTTTCGAGCATCAGAACTGCGAAAATTTTGAGTTTCTCAAGCGTTTCTTACCTCCAAACTGCCATATCTCGCGAACGGATTGACCAATCCGCAAAATTTCTGTTGCATCTGAAAGTAGAAACTCGCCCGATTACAACGGTATGCGTACTATTCCCCTAGGCCGTTCTAGTTATTCGTTTCGAGCATCAGAACTGCGAAAATGTTGAGCTTCTCAAGCGTTTCTTACCTACAAACTGCCATATCTCGCGAACGGATTGACCAATCCGCAAAATTTCTGTTGCATCTGAAAGTAGAAACTCGCCCGATTACAACGGTATGCGTACTTTTTCCCTAGACCGTTCTAGTTATGCTTGTCGAGCATCAGAACTGCGAAAATTTTGAGTTTCTCAAGCGTTTCTTACGTCCAAACTGCCATATCTCGCGAACGGATTGACCAATCCGCAAAATTTCTGTTGCATCTGAAAGTAGAAACTCGCCCGATTACAACGGTATGCGAACTTTTCCCCTAGGCCGTTGTAGTTATTCGCTTCGAGCATGAGAACTGCGAAAATTTTGGGTTTCTCAAGCGTTGCTTACCTCCAAACTGCCATATCTCGCGAACGGATTGACCAATTCGCAAAATTTCTGTTGCATCTGAAAGTAGAAACTCGCCCGATTACAACGGTATGAGTACTTTTCCCCTAGACCGTTCTAGTTATTCGTTTCGAGCATCAGAACTGGGAAAATTTTGAGTTTCTCAAGCGTTTCTGACCTCCAAACTGCCATATCTCGCGAACGGATTGACCAATCCGCAAAATTTCTGTTGCATCTGAACGTAGAAACTCGCCCGTTTACAACGGTATGCATACTTTTCCCCTAGTCCGTCCTAGTTATTCGTTTCGAGCATCAGAACTTTGAAAATTTTGAGTTTCTCAAGCGTTTCTTACCTCCAAACTGCCATATCTCGCGAACGGATTGACCAATCCGCAAAATTTCTGTTGCATCTGAAAGTAGAAACTCGCCCGATTACAACGGTATGCGACCTTTCCCCTAGGCCGTTCTAGTTATTCGTTTCGAGCATCAGAACTGCGAAAATGTTGAGTTTCTCAAGCGTTTCTTACCTACAAACTGCCATATCTCGCGAACGGATTGACCAATCCGCAAAATTTCTGTTGCATCTGAAAGTAGAAACTCGCCCGATTACAACGGTATGCGTACTTTTCCCCTAGACCGTTCTAGTTATGCTTGCCGAGCATCAGAACTGCGAAAATTTTGAGTTTCTCAAGCGTTTCTTACCTGCAAACTGCCATATCTCGCGAACGGATTGACCAATCCGCAAAATTTGTGTTGCATCTGAAAGTAGAAACTCGCCATATTACAACGGTATGCGTACTTTTCCCCTAGGCCGTTCTGGTTACTCGTTTCGAGCATCAGAACTGTGATAATTTTGAGTTTCTCAACCGTTTCTTACCTCCAAACTGCCATATCTCGCGAACGGATTGACCAATCCGCAAAATTTCTGTTGCATCTGAAAGTAGAAAGTCGCTCGATTACAACGGTATGCGTACTTTTCTCCTAGACCTTTCTAGTTATGCTTGTCGAGCATCAGAACTGCGAAAATTTTGAGTGTCTCAAGCGTTTCATACCTCCAAACTGCCATATCTCGCGAACGGATTGACCAATCAGCAAAATTTCTGTTGCATCTGAAAGTAGAAACTCGCCCGATTACAACGGTATGCGTACTTTTCCCCTAGACCGTTCTAGTTATTCGTTTCGAGCATCAGAACTGCGAAAATTTTGAGTTTCTCAAGCGTTTCTGACCTCCAAACTGCCATATCTCGCGAACGGATTGACCAATCCGCAAAATTTCTGTTGCATCTGAACGTAGAAACTCGCCCGATTACAACGGTATGCGTACTTTTCCCCTAGTCCGTTCTAGTTATTCGTTTCGAGCATCAGAACTGCGAAAATTTTGAGTTTCTCAAGCGTTTCTTACCTCCAAACTGCCATATCTCGCGAACGGATTGACCAATCCGCAAAATTTCTGTTGCATCTGAAAGTAGAATCTCGCCCGATTACAACGGTATGCGTACTTTTCCCCTAGTCCGTTCTAGTTATTCGTTTCGAGCATCAGAACTGCGAAAATTTTGAGTTTCTCAAGCGTTTCTTACCTCCAAACTGCCATATCTCGCGAACGGATTGACCAATCCGCAAAATTTCTGTTGCATCTGAAAGTAGAAACTCGCCCGATTACAACGGTATGCGTACTATTCCCCTAGGCCGTTCTAGTTATTCGTTTCGAGCATCAGAACTGCGAAAATGTTGAGCTTCTCAAGCGTTTCTTACCTACAAACTGCCATATCTCGCGAACGGATTGACCAATCCGCAAAATTTCTGTTGCATCTGAAAGTAGAAACTCGCCCGATTACAACGGTATGCGTACTTTTTCCCTAGACCGTTCTAGTTATGCTTGTCGAGCATCAGAACTGCGAAAATTTTGAGTTTCTCAAGCGTTTCTTACCTCCAAACTGCCATATCTCGCGAACGGATTGACCAATCCGCAAAATTTCTGTTGCATCTGAAAGTAGAAACTCGCCCGATTACAACGGTATGCGAACTTTTCCCCTAGGCCGTTGTAGTTATTCGCTTCGAGCATGAGAACTGCGAAAATTTTGGGTTTCTCAAGCGTTGCTTACCTCCAAACTGCCATATCTCGCGAACGGATTGACCAATTCGCAAAATTTCTGTTGCATCTGAAAGTAGAAACTCGCCCGATTACAACGGTATGCGTACTATTCCCCTAGGCCGTTCTAGTTATTCGTTTCGAGCATCAGAACTGCGAAAATGTTGAGTTTCTCAAGCGTTTCTTACCTACAAACTGCCATATCTCGCGAACGGATTGACCAATCCGCAAAATTTCTGTTGCATCTGAAAGTAGAAACTCGCCCGATTACAACGGTATGCGTACTTTTCCCCTAGGCCGTTCTGGTTATTCGTTTCGAGCATCAGAACTGTGAAAATTTTGAGTTTCTCAACCGTTTCTTACCTCCAAACTGCCATATCTCGCGAACGGATTGACCAATCCGCAAAATTTCTGTTGCATCTGAAAGTAGAAAGTCGCCTGATTAAAACGGTATGCGTACTTTTCCCCTAGGCCGTTCTAGTTATTCATTTCGAGCATCAGAACTGCGAAAATTTTTAGTTTCTCAAGCGTTTCTTACCTTCAAACAGCCATATCTCGCGAACGGATTGACTAATCCGCAAAATTTCTGTTGCATCTGAAAGTAGAAACTCGCCCGATTACAACGGTATGAGTACTTTTCCCCTAGGCCGTTCTAGTTATTCGTTTCGAGCATCAGAACTGCGAAAATTTTGAGTTTCTCAAGCGTTTCTGACCTCCAAACTGCCATATCTCGCGAACGGATTGACCAATCCGCAAAATTTCTGTTGCATCTGAACGTAGAAACTCGCCCGATTACAACGGTATGCGTACTTTTCCCCTAGTCCGTTCTAGTTATTCGTTTCGAGCATCAGAACTGCGAAAATTTTGAGTTTCTCAAGCGTTTCTTACCTCCAAACTGCCATATCTTGCGAACGGATTGACCAATCCGCAAAATTTCTGTTGCATCTGAAAGTAGAAACTCGCCCGATTACAACGGTATGCGTACTTTTCCCCTAGGCCGTTCTAGTTATTCGTTTCGAGCATCAGAACTGCGAAAATTTTGAGTTTCTCAAGCGTTTCTTACTTCCAAACTGCCATATCTCGCGAACGTATTGACCAATCCGCAAAATTTCTGATGCATCTGAAAGTAGAAACTCGCCCGATTACAAGGGTTTGCGTACTTTTCCCCTAGGCCGCTCTAGTTATTCGTTTCGAGCATCAGAACTGCGAAAATTTTGTGTTTCTCAAGCGTTTCTTACCTCCAAACTGCCATATCTCGCGAACGGATTGACCAATCCGCAAAATTTGTGTTGCATCTGAAAGTAGAAACTCGCCATATTACAACGGTATGCGTACTTTTCCCCTAGGCCGTTCTGGTTACTCGTTTCGAGCATCAGAACTGTGATAATTTTGAGTTTCTCAACCGTTTCTTACCTCCAAACTGCCATATCTCGCGAACGGATTGACCAATCCGCAAAATTTCTGTTGCATCTGAAAGTAGAAAGTCGCTCGATTACAACGGTATGCGTACTTTTCTCCTAGACCTTTCTAGTTATGCTTGTCGAGCATCAGAACTGCGAAAATTTTGAGTTTCTCAAGCGTTTCATACCTCCAAACTGCCATATCTCGCGATCGGATTGACCAATCCGCAAAATTTCTGTTGCTTCTGAAAGTAGAAACTCGCCCGATTACAACGGTATGCGTACTTTTCCCCTAGACCGTTCTAGTTATTCGTTTCGAGCATCAGAACTGCGAAAATTTTGAGTTTCTCAAGCGTTTCTTACCTCCAAACTGCCATATCTCGCGAACGGATTGATCAATCCGCAAAATTTCTGTTGCATCTGAAAGTAGAATCTTGCCCGATTACAACGGTATGCGATCTTTCCCCTAGGCCGTTCTAGTTATACGTTTCGAACATCAGAACTGCGAAAATGTTGAGTTTCTCAAGCGTTTCTTACTTACAAACTGCCATATCTCGCGAACGGATTGACCAATCCGCAAAATTTCTGTTGCATCTGAAAGTAGAAACTCGCCCGATTACAACGGTATGCGTACCTTTCCCCTAGACCGTTCTAGTTATGCTTGTCGAGCATCAGAACTGCGAAAATTTTGAGTTTCTCAAGCGTTTCTTACCTCCAAACTGCCATATCTCGCGAACGGATTGACCAATCCGCAAAATTTCTGTTGCATCTGAAAGTAGAAACCCGCGCGATTTCAACGGTATGCGACCTTTCCCCTAGGCCGTTCTAGTTACTCGTTTCGAGCATCAGAACTGTGATAATTTTGAGTTTCTCAAGCGTTTCTTACCTCCAAACTGCCATATCTCGCGAACGGATTGACCAATCCGCAAAATTTCTGTTGCATCTGAAAGTAGAAACTCGCCCGATTTCAACGGTATGCGACCTTTCCCCTAGGCCGTTCTAGTTATTCGTTTCGAGCATCAGAACTGCGAAAATGTTGAGGTTCTCAAGCGTTTCTTACCTACAAACTGCCATATCTCGCGAACGGATTGACCAATCCGCAAAATTTCTGTTGCATCTGAAAGTAGAAACTCGCCCGATTACAACGGTATGCGTACTTTTCCCCTAGACCGTTCTAGTTATGCTTGCCGAGCATCAGAACTGCGAAAATTTTGAGTTTCTCAAGCGTTTCTTACCTCCAAACTGCCATATCTCGCGAACGGATTGACCAATCCGCAAAATTTGTGTTGCATCTGAAAGTAGAAACTCGCCATATTACAACGGTATGCGTACTTTTCCCCTAGGCCGTCCTGGTTACTCGTTTCGAGCATCAGAACTGTGATAATTTTGAGTTTCTCAACCGTTTCTTACCTCCAAACTGCCATATCTCGCGAACGGATTGACCAATCCGCAAAATTTCTGTTGCATCTGAAAGTAGAAAGTCGCTCGATTACAACGGTATGCGTACTTTTCTCCTAGACCTTTCTAGTTATGCTTGTCGAGCATCAGAACTGCGAAAATTTTGAGTTTCTCAAGCGTTTCATACCTCCAAACTGCCATATCTCGCGATCGGATTGACCAATCCGCAAAATTTCTGTTGCTTCTGAAAGTAGAAACTCGCCCGATTACAACGGTATGCGTACTTTTCCCCTAGACCGTTCTAGTTATTCGTTTCGAGCATCAGAACTGCGAAAATTTTGAGTTTCTCAAGCGTTTCTGACCTCCAAACTGCCATATCTCGCGAACGGATTGACCAATCCGCAAAATTTCTATTGCATCTGAACGTAGAAACTCGCCCGATTACAACGGTATGCGTACTTTTCCCCTAGTCCGTTCTAGTTATTCGTTTCGAGCATCAGAACTGCGAAAATTTTGAGTTTCTCAAGCGTTTCTTACCTCCAAACTGCCATATCTCGCGAACGGATTGACCAATCCGCAAAATTTCTGTTGCATCTGAAAGTAGAATCTTGCCCGATTACAACGGTATGCGATCTTTCCCCTAGGCCGTTCTAGTTATACGTTTCGAACATCAGAACTGCGAAAATGTTGAGTTTCTCAAGCGTTTCTTACTTACAAACTGCCATATCTCGCGAACGGATTGACCAATCCGCAAAATTTCTGTTGCATCTGAAAGTAGAAACTCGCCCGATTACAACGGTATGCGTACCTTTCCCCTAGACCGTTCTAGTTATGCTTGTCGAGCATCAGAACTGCGAAAATTTTGAGTTTCTCAAGCGTTTCTTACCTCCAAACTGCCATATCTCGCGAACGGATTGACCAATCCGCAAAATTTCTGTTGCATCTGAAAGTAGAAACTCGCCATATTACAACGGTATGCGTACTTTTCCCCTAGGCCGTTCTGGTTACTCGTTTCGAACATCAGAACTGTGATAATTTTGAGTTTCTCAACCGTTTCTTACCTCCAAACTGCCATATCTCGCGAACGGATTGACCAATCCGCAAAATTTCTGTTGCATCTGAAAGTAGAAAGTCGCCCGATTACAAAGGTATGCGTACTTTTCCCCTAGACCGTTCTAGTTATGCTTGTCGAGTATCAGAACTGCGAAAATTTTGAGTTTCTCAAGCGTTTCATACCTCCAAACTGCCATATCTCGCGAACGGATTGACTAATCCGCAAAATTTCTGTTGCATCTGAAAGTAGAAACTCGCCCGATTACAACGGTATGCGTACTTTTCCCCTAGGCCGTTCTAGTTATTCGTTTCGAGCATCAGAACTGCGAAAATTTTGAGTTTCTCAAGCGTTTCTTACCTCCAAACTGCCATATCTCGCGAACGGATTGACCAATCCGCAAAATTTCTGTTGCATCTGAAAGTAGAATCTCGCCCGATTACAACGGTATGCGTACTTTTCCCCTAGTCCGTTCTAGTTATTCGTTTCGAGCATCAGAACTGCGAAAATTTTGAGTTTCTCAAGCGTTTCTTACCTCCAAACTGCCATATCTCGCGAACGGATTGACCAATCCGCAAAATTTCTGTTGCATCTGAAAGTAGAAACTCGCCCGATTACAACGGTATGCGTACTATTCCCCTAGGCCGTTCTAGTTATTCGTTTCGAGCATCAGAACTGCGAAAATGTTGAGCTTCTCAAGCGTTTCTTACCTACAAACTGCCATATCTCGCGAACGGATTGACCAATCCGCAAAATTTCTGTTGCATCTGAAAGTAGAAACTCGCCCGATTACAACGGTATGCGTACTTTTTTCCTAGACCGTTCTAGTTATGCTTGTCGAGCATCAGAACTGCGAAAATTTTGAGTTTCTCAAGCGTTTCTTACCTCCAAACTGCCATATCTCGCGATCGGATTGACCAATCCGCAAAATTTCTGTTGCTTCTGAAAGTAGAAACTCGCCCGATTACAACGGTATGCGTACTTTTCCACTAGACCGTTCTAGTTATTCGTTTCGAGCATCAGAACTGCGAAAATTTTGAGTTTCTCAAGCGTTTCTGACCTCCAAACTGCCATATCTCGCGAACGGATTGACCAATCCGCAAAATTTCTATTGCATCTGAACGTAGAAACTCGCCCGATTACAACGGTATGCGTACTTTTCCCCTAGTCCGTTCTAGTTATTCGTTTCGAGCATCAGAACTGCGAAAATTTTGAGTTTCTCAAGCGTTTCTTACCTCCAAACTGCCATATCTCGCGAACGGATTGACCAATCCGCAAAATTTCTGTTGCATCTGAAAGTAGAATTTTGCCCGATTACAACGGTATGCGATCTTTCCCCTAGGCCGTTCTAGTTATACGTTTCGAACATCAGAACTGCGAAAATGTTGAGTTTCTCAAGCGTTTCTTACTTACAAACTGCCATATCTCGCGAACGGATTGACCAATCCGCAAAATTTCTGTTGCATCTGAAAGTAGAAACTCGCCCGATTACAACGGTATGCGTACCTTTCCCCTAGACCGTTCTAGTTATGCTTGTCGAGCATCAGAACTGCGAAAATTTTGAGTTTCTCAAGCGTTTCTTACCTCCAAACTGCCATATCTCGCGAACGGATTGACCAATCCGCAAAATTTCTGTTGCATCTGAAAGTAGAAACTCGCCATATTACAACGGTATGCGTACTTTTCCCCTAGGCCGTTCTGGTTACTCGTTTCGAGCATCAGAACTGTGATAATTTTGAGTTTCTCAACCGTTTCTTACCTCCAAACTGCCATATCTCGCGAACGGATTGACCAATCCGCAAAATTTCTGTTGCATCTGAAAGTAGAAAGTCGCCCGATTACAACGGTATGCGTACTTTTCCCCTAGACCGTTCTAGTTATGCTTGTCGAGTATCAGAACTGCGAAAATTTTGAGTTTCTCAAGCGTTTCATACCTCCAAACTGCCATATCTCGCGAACGGATTGACTAATCCGCAAAATTTCTGTTGCATCTGAAAGTAGAAACTCGCCCGATTACAACGGTATGCGTACTTTTCCCCTAGGCCGTTCTAGTTATTCGTTTCGAGCATCAGAACTGCGAAAATTTTGAGTTTCTCAAGCGTTTCTTACCTCCAAACTGCCATATCTCGCGAACGGATTGACCAATCCGCAAAATTTCTGTTGCATCTGAAAGTAGAATCTCGCCCGATTACAACGGTATGCGTACTTTTCCCCTAGTCCGTTCTAGTTATTCGTTTCGAGCATCAGAACTGCGAAAATTTTGAGTTTCTCAAGCGTTTCTTACCTCCAAACTGCCATATCTCGCGAACGGATTGACCAATCCGCAAAATTTCTGTTGCATCTGAAAGTAGAAACTCGCCCGATTACAACCGTATGCGTACTATTCCCCTAGGCCGTTCTAGTTATTCGTTTCGAGCATCAGAACTGCGAAAATGTTGAGCTTCTCAAGCGTTTCTTACCTACAAACTGCCATATCTCGCGAACGGATTGACCAATCCGCAAAATTTCTGTTGCATCTGAAAGTAGAAACTCGCCCGATTACAACGGTATGCGTACTTTCCCCCTAGGCCGTTCTGGTTATTCGTTTCGAGCATCAGAACTGTGAAAATTTTGAGTTTCTCAACCGTTTCTTACCTCCAAACTGCCATATCTCGCGAACGGATTGACCAATCCGCAAAATTTCTGTTGCATCTGAAAGTAGAAAGTCGCCCGATTAAAACGGTATGCGTACTTTTCCCCTAGGCCGTTCTAGTTATTCATTTCGAGCATCAGAACTGCGAAAATTTTGAGTTTCTCAAGCGTTTCTTACCTCCAAACAGCCGTATCTCGCGAACGGATTGACTAATCCGCAAAATTTCTGTTGCATCTGAAAGTAGAAACTCGCCCGATTACAACGGTATGAGTACTTTTCCCCTAGGCCGTTCTAGTTATTCGTTTCGAGCATCAAAACTGCGAAAATTTTGAGTTTCTCAAGCGTTTCTGACCTCCAAACTGCCATATCTCGCGAACGGATTGACCAATCCGCAAAATTTCTGTTGCATCTGAACGTAGAAACTCGCCCGATTACAACGGTATGCGTACTTTTCCCCTAGTCCGTTCTAGTTATTCGTTTCGAGCATCAGAACTGCGAAAATTTTGAGTTTCTCAAGCGTTTCTTACCTCCAAACTGCCATATCTCGCGAACGGATTGACCAATCCGCAAAATTTCTGTTGCATCTGAAAGTAGAAACTCGCCCGATTACAACGGTATGCGTACTTTTCCCCTAGGCCGTTCTGGTTACTCGTTTCGAACATCAGAACTGTGATAATTTTGAGTTTCTCAACCGTTTCTTACCTCCAAACTGCCATATCTCGCGAACGGATTGACCAATCCGCAAAATTTCTGTTGCATCTGAAAGTAGAAAGTCGCCCGATTACAAAGGTATGCGTACTTTTCCCCTAGACCGTTCTAGTTATGCTTGTCGAGTATCAGAACTGCGAAAATTTTGAGTTTCTCAAGCGTTTCATACCTCCAAACTGCCATATCTCGCGAACGGATTGACCAATCCGCAAAATTTCTGTTGCATCTGAAAGTAGAATCTCGCCCGATTACAACGGTATGCGTACTTTTCCCCTAGTCCGTTCTAGTTATTCGTTTCGAGCATCAGAACTGCGAAAATTTTGAGTTTCTCAAGCGTTTCTTACTTCCAAACTGCCATATCTCGCGAACGGATTGACCAATCCGCAACATTTCTGATGCATCTGAAAGTAGAAACTCGCCCGATTACAACGGTATGCGTACTTTTCCCCTAGGCCGCTCTAGTTATTCGTTTCGAGCATCAGAACTGCGAAAATTTTGTGTTTCTCAAGTGTTTCATACTTCCAAACTGCCATATCTCGCGAACGGATTGACCAATCCGCAAAATTTCTGTTGCATCTGAAAGTAGAAACTCGCCCGATTACAACGGTATGCGTACTATTCCCCTAGGCCGTTCTAGTTATTCGTTTCGAGCATCAGAACTGCGAAAATTTTGAGTTTCTCAAGCGTTTCTTACCTCCAAACTGCCATATCTCGCGAACGGATTGACCAATCCGCAAAATTTCTGTTGCATCTGAAAGTAGAATCTCGCCCGATTACAACGGTATGCGTACTTTTCCCCTAGTCCGTTCTAGTTATTCGTTTCGAGCATCAGAACTGCGAAAATTTTGAGTTTCTCAAGCGTTTCTTACTTCCAAACTGCCATATCTCGCGAACGGATTGACCAATCCGCAACATTTCTGATGCATCTGAAAGTAGAAACTCGCCCGATTACAACGGTATGCGTACTTTTCCCCTAGGCCGCTCTAGTTATTCGTTTCGAGCATCAGAACTGCGAAAATTTTGTGTTTCTCAAGTGTTTCATACTTCCAAACTGCCATATCTCGCGAACGGATTGACCAATCCGCAAAATTTCTGTTGCATCTGAAAGTAGAAACTCGCCCGATTACAACGGTATGCGTACTATTCCCCTAGGCCGTTCTAGTTATTCGTTTCGAGCATCAGAACTGCGAAAATTTTGAGTTTCTCAAGCGTTTCTTACCTCCAAACAGCCGTATCTCGCGAACGGATTGACCAATCCGCAAAATTTCTGTTGCATCTGAAAGTAGAAACTCGCCCGATTACAACGGTATGCGTACTTTTTTCCTAGACCGTTCTAGTTATGCTTGTCGAGCATCAGAACTGCGAAAATTTTGAGTTTCTCAAGCGTTTCTTACCTCCAAACTGCCATATCTCGCGAACGGATTGACCAATCCGCAAAATTTCTGTTGCATCTGAAAGTAGAAACTCGCCCGATTACAACGGTATGCGTACTATTCCCCTAGGCCGTTCTAGTTATTCGTTTCGAGCATCAGAACTGCGAAAATGTTGAGCTTCTCAAGCGTTTCTTACCTACAAACTGCCATATCTCGCGAACGGATTGACCAATCCGCAAAATTTCTGTTGCATCTGAAAGTAGAAACTCGCCCGATTACAACGGTATGCGTACTTTCCCCCTAGGCCGTTCTGGTTATTCGTTTCGAGCATCAGAACTGTGAAAATTTTGAGTTTCTCAACCGTTTCTTACCTCCAAACTGCCATATCTCGCGAACGGATTGACCAATCCGCAAAATTTCTGTTGCATCTGAAAGTAGAAAGTCGCCCGATTAAAACGGTATGCGTACTTTTCCCCTAGGCCGTTCTAGTTATTCGTTTCGAGCATCAGAACTGCGAAAATTTTGTGTTTCTCAAGTGTTTCATACTTCCAAACTGCCATATCTCGCGAACGGATTGACCAATCCGCAAAATTTCTGTTGCATCTGAAAGTAGAAACTCGCCCGATTACAACGGTATGCGTACTTTTCCCCTAGACCGTTCTGGTTATGCTTGTCGAGCATCAGAACTGCGAAAATTTTGAGTTTCTCAAGCGTTTCTTACCTCCAAACTGCCATATCTCGCGAACGGATTGACCAATCCGCAAAATTTCTGTTGCATCTGAAAGTAGAAACTCGCCCGATTACAACGGTATGCGTACTTTCCCCCTAGGCCGTTCTGGTTATTCGTTTCGAGCATCAGAACTGTGAAAATTTTGAGTTTCTCAACCGTTTCTTACCTCCAAACTGCCATATCTCGCGAACGGATTGACCAATCCGCAAAATTTCTGTTGCATCTGAAAGTAGAAAGTCGCCCGATTAAAACGGTATGCGTACTTTTCCCCTAGGCCGTTCTAGTTATTCATTTCGAGCATCAGAACTGCGAAAATGTTGAGTTTATCGAGCGTTTCTTACCTACAAACTGCCATATCTCGCGAACGGATTGACCAATCCCCAAAATTTCCGTTGCATCTGAAAGTAGAAACTCGCCCGATTACAACGGTATGCGTACTTTTCCCCTAGGCCGTTCTAGTTATTCGTTTCGAGCATCAGAACTGCGAAAATTTTGAGTTTCTCAAGCGTTTCTTACTTCCAAACTGCCATATCTCGCGAACGGATTGACCAATCCGCAACATTTCTGATGCATCTGAAAGTAGAAACTCGCCCGATTACAACGGTATGCGTACTTTTCCCCTAGGCCGCTCTAGTTATTCGTTTCGAGCATCAGAACTGCGAAAATTTTGTGTTTCTCAAGTGTTTCATACTTCCAAACTGCCATATCTCGCGAACGGATTGACCAATCCGCAAAATTTCTGTTGCATCTGAAAGTAGAAACTCGCCCGATTACAACGGTATGCGTACTTTTCCCCTAGACCGTTCTAGTTATGCTTGTCGAGCATCAGAACTGCGAAAATTTTGAGTTTCTCAAGCGTTTCTTACCTCCAAACTGCCATATCTCGCGAACGGATTGACCAATCCGCAAAATTTCTGTTGCATCTGAAAGTAGAAACTCGCCATATTACAACGGTATGCGTACTTTTCCCCTAGGCCGTTCTGGTTACTCGTTTCGAGCATCAGAACTGTGATAATTTTGAGTTTCTCAACCGTTTCTTACCTCCAAACTGCCATATCTCGCGAACGGATTGACCAATCCGCAAAATTTCTGTTGCATCTGAAAGTAGAAAGTCGCCCGATTACAACGGTATGCGTACTTTTCCCCTAGACCGTTCTAGTTATGCTTGTCGAGTATCAGAACTGCGAAAATTTTGAGTTTCTCAAGCGTTTCATACCTCCAAACTGCCATATCTCGCGAACGGATTGACTAATCCGCAAAATTTCTGTTGCATCTGAAAGTAGAAACTCGCCCGATTACAACGGTATGCGTACTTTTCCCCTAGGCCGTTCTAGTTATTCGTTTCGAGCATCAGAACTGCGAAAATTTTGAGTTTCTCAAGCGTTTCTTACCTCCAAACTGCCATATCTCGCGAACGGATTGACCAATCCGCAAAATTTCTGTTGCATCTGAAAGTAGAATCTCGCCCGATTACAACGGTATGCGTACTTTTCCCCTAGTCCGTTCTTGTTATTCGTTTCGAGCATCAGAACTGCGAAAATTTTGAGTTTCTCAAGCGTTTCTTACCTCCAAACTGCCATATCTCGCGAACTGATTGACCAATCCGCAAAATTTCTGTTGCATCTGAAAGTAGAAACTCGCCCGATTACAACGGTATGCGTACTATTCCCCTAGGCCGTTCTAGTTATTCGTTTCGAGCATCAGAACTGCGAAAATGTTGAGCTTCTCAAGCGTTTCTTACCTACAAACTGCCATATCTCGCGAACGGATTGACCAATCCGCAAAATTTCTGTTGCATCTGAAAGTAGAAACTCGCCCGATTACAACGGTATGCGTACTTTCCCCCTAGGCCGTTCTGGTTATTCGTTTCGAGCATCAGAACTGTGAAAATTTTGAGTTTCTCAACCGTTTCTTACCTCCAAACTGCCATATCTCGCGAACGGATTGACCAATCCGCAAAATTTCTGTTGCATCTGAAAGTAGAAAGTCGCCCGATTAAAACGGTATGCGTACTTTTCCCCTAGGCCGTTCTAGTTATTCATTTCGAGCATCAGAACTGCGAAAATTTTGAGTTTCTCAAGCGTTTCTTACCTCCAAACAGCCGTATCTCGCGAACGGATTGACTAATCCGCAAAATTTCTGTTGCATCTGAAAGTAGAAACTCGCCCGATTACAACGGTATGAGTACTTTTCCCCTAGGCCGTTCTAGTTATTCGTTTCGAGCATCAAAACTGCGAAAATTTTGAGTTTCTCAAGCGTTTCTGACCTCCAAACTGCCATATCTCGCGAACGGATTGACCAATCCGCAAAATTTCTGTTGCATCTGAACGTAGAAACTCGCCCGATTACAACGGTATGCGTACTTTTCCCCTAGTCCGTTCTAGTTATTCGTTTCGAGCATCAGAACTGCGAAAATTTTGAGTTTCTCAAGCGTTTCTTACCTCCAAACTGCCATATCTCGCGAACGGATTGACCAATCCGCAAAATTTCTGTTGCATCTGAAAGTAGAAACTCGCCCGATTACAACGGTATGCGTACTTTTCCCCTAGGCCGTTCTAGTTATTCGTTTCGAGCATCAGAACTGCGAAAATTTTGTGTTTCTCAAGCGTTTCTTACTTCCAAACTGCCATATCTCGCGAACGGATTGACCAATCCGCAACATTTCTGATGCATCTGAAAGTAGAAACTCGCCCGATTACAACGGTATGCGTACTTTTCCCCTAGGCCGCTCTAGTTATTCGTTTCGAGCATCAGAACTGCGAAAATTTTGTGTTTCTCAAGTGTTTCATACTTCCAAACTGCCATATCTCGCGAACGGATTGACCAATCCGCAAAATTTCTGTTGCATCTGAAAGTAGAAACTCGCCCGATTACAACGGTATGCGTACTTTTCCCCTAGACCGTTCTGGTTATGCTTGTCGAGCATCAGAACTGCGAAAATTTTGAGTTTCTCAAGCGTTTCTTACCTCCAAACTGCCATATCTCGCGAACGGATTGACCAATCCGCAAAATTTCTGTTGCATCTGAAAGTAGAAACTCGCCCGATTACAACGGTATGCGTACTTTCCCCCTAGGCCGTTCTGGTTATTCGTTTCGAGCATCAGAACTGTGAAAATTTTGAGTTTCTCAACCGTTTCTTACCTCCAAACTGCCATATCTCGCGAACGGATTGACCAATCCGCAAAATTTCTGTTGCATCTGAAAGTAGAAAGTCGCCCGATTAAAACGGTATGCGTACTTTTCCCCTAGGCCGTTCTAGTTATTCATTTCGAGCATCAGAACTGCGAAAATGTTGAGTTTATCGAGCGTTTCTTACCTACAAACTGCCATATCTCGCGAACGGATTGACCAATCCCCAAAATTTCCGTTGCATCTGAAAGTAGAAACTCGCCCGATTACAACGGTATGCGTACTTTTCCCCTAGGCCGTTCTAGTTATTCGTTTCGAGCATCAGAACTGCGAAAATTTTGAGTTTCTCAAGCGTTTCTTACTTCCAAACTGCCATATCTCGCGAACGGATTGACCAATCCGCAACATTTCTGATGCATCTGAAAGTAGAAACTCGCCCGATTACAACGGTATGCGTACTTTTCCCCTAGGCCGCTCTAGTTATTCGTTTCGAGCATCAGAACTGCGAAAATTTTGTGTTTCTCAAGTGTTTCATACTTCCAAACTGCCATATCTCGCGAACGGATTGACCAATCCGCAAAATTTCTGTTGCATCTGAAAGTAGAAACTCGCCCGATTACAACGGTATGCGTACTTTTCCCCTAGACCGTTCTAGTTATGCTTGTCGAGCATCAGAACTGCGAAAATTTTGAGTTTCTCAAGCGTTTCTTACCTCCAAACTGCCATATCTCGCGAACGGATTGACCAATCCGCAAAATTTCTGTTGCATCTGAAAGTAGAAACTCGCCATATTACAACGGTATGCGTACTTTTCCCCTAGGCCGTTCTGGTTACTCGTTTCGAGCATCAGAACTGTGATAATTTTGAGTTTCTCAACCGTTTCTTACCTCCAAACTGCCATATCTCGCGAACGGATTGACCAATCCGCAAAATTTCTGTTGCATCTGAAAGTAGAAAGTCGCCCGATTACAACGGTATGCGTACTTTTCCCCTAGACCGTTCTAGTTATGCTTGTCGAGTATCAGAACTGCGAAAATTTTGAGTTTCTCAAGCGTTTCATACCTCCAAACTGCCATATCTCGCGAACGGATTGACTAATCCGCAAAATTTCTGTTGCATCTGAAAGTAGAAACTCGCCCGATTACAACGGTATGCGTACTTTTCCCCTAGGCCGTTCTAGTTATTCGTTTCGAGCATCAGAACTGCGAAAATTTTGAGTTTCTCAAGCGTTTCTTACCTCCAAACTGCCATATCTCGCGAACGGATTGACCAATCCGCAAAATTTCTGTTGCATCTGAAAGTAGAATCTCGCCCGATTACAACGGTATGCGTACTTTTCCCCTAGTCCGTTCTTGTTATTCGTTTCGAGCATCAGAACTGCGAAAATTTTGAGTTTCTCAAGCGTTTCTTACCTCCAAACTGCCATATCTCGCGAACTGATTGACCAATCCGCAAAATTTCTGTTGCATCTGAAAGTAGAAACTCGCCCGATTACAACGGTATGCGTACTATTCCCCTAGGCCGTTCTAGTTATTCGTTTCGAGCATCAGAACTGCGAAAATGTTGAGCTTCTCAAGCGTTTCTTACCTACAAACTGCCATATCTCGCGAACGGATTGACCAATCCGCAAAATTTCTGTTGCATCTGAAAGTAGAAACTCGCCCGATTACAACGGTATGCGTACTTTCCCCCTAGGCCGTTCTGGTTATTCGTTTCGAGCATCAGAACTGTGAAAATTTTGAGTTTCTCAACCGTTTCTTACCTCCAAACTGCCATATCTCGCGAACGGATTGACCAATCCGCAAAATTTCTGTTGCATCTGAAAGTAGAAAGTCGCCCGACTAAAACGGTATGCGTACTTTTCCCCTAGGCCGTTCTAGTTATTCATTTCGAGCATCAGAACTGCGAAAATTTTGAGTTTCTCAAGCGTTTCTTACCTCCAAACAGCCGTATCTCGCGAACGGATTGACTAATCCGCAAAATTTCTGTTGCATCTGAAAGTAGAAACTCGCCCGATTACAACGGTATGAGTACTTTTCCCCTAGGCCGTTCTAGTTATTCGTTTCGAGCATCAAAACTGCGAAAATTTTGAGTTTCTCAAGCGTTTCTGACCTCCAAACTGCCATATCTCGCGAACGGATTGACCAGTCCGCAAAATTTCTGTTGCATCTGAACGTAGAAACTCGCCCGATTACAACGGTATGCGTACTTTTCCCCTAGTCCGTTCTAGTTATTCGTTTCGAGCATCAGAACTGCGAAAATTTTGAGTTTCTCAAGCGTTTCTTACCTCCAAACTGCCATATCTCGCGAACGGATTGACCAATCCGCAAAATTTCTGTTGCATCTGAAAGTAGAAACTCGCCCGATTACAACGGTATGCGTACTTTTCCCCTAGGCCGTTCTAGTTATTCGTTTCGAGCATCAGAACTGCGAAAATTTTGTGTTTCTCAAGCGTTTCTTACTTCCAAACTGCCATATCTCGCGAACGGATTGACCAATCCGCAACATTTCTGATGCATCTGAAAGTAGAAACTCGCCCGATTACAACGGTATGCGTACTTTTCCCCTAGGCCGCTCTAGTTATTCGTTTCGAGCATCAGAACTGCGAAAATTTTGTGTTTCTCAAGTGTTTCATACTTCCAAAGTGCCATATCTCGCGAACGGATTGACCAATCCGCAAAATTTCTGTTGCATCTGAAAGTAGAAACTCGCCCGATTACAACGGTATGCGTACTTTTCCCCTAGACCGGTCTAGTTATGCATGTCGAGCATCAGAACTGCGACAATTTTGAGTTTCTCAAGCGTTTCTTACCTCCAAACTGCCATATCTCGCGAACGGATTGGCTAATCTGCAAAATTTCTATTGCATCTGAAAGTAGAAACTCGCCCGATTACAACGATATGCGTACTTTTCCCCTAGGCCGTTCTGGTTACTCGTTTCGAGCATCAGAACTGTGATAATTATGAGTTTCTCAACCGTTTCTTACCTCCAAACTGCCACATCTCGCGAACGGATTGACCAATCCGCAAAATTTCTGTGGCATCTGAAAGTAGAAAGTCGCCCAATTACAACGGTATGCGTACTTTTCCCCTAGACCGTTCTAGTTATACTTGTCGAGCATCAGAACTGCGAAAATTTTGAGTCTCTCAAGCGTTTCTTACCTCCAAACTGCCATATCTCGCGAACGGATTGACCAATCCGCAAAATTTTTATTGCATCTGAAAGTAGAAAGTCGCCCGATTACAACGGTATGCACACTTTTCCCCTAGACCGTTCTAGTTATGCTTGTCGAGCATCAGAACTGCGAAAATTTTGAGTTTCTCAAGCGTTTCTTACCTCCAAACTGCCATATCTCGCGAACGGATTGACTAATCCGCAAAATTTCTGTTGCATCTGAAAGTAGAAACTCGCCCGATTACAACGGTATGCGTACTTTTCCCCTAGGTCGTTCTAGTTATTCGTTTCGAGCATCAGAACTGCGAAAATTTTGAGTTTCTCAAGCGTTTCTTACCTCCAAACTGCCATATCTCGCGAACGGATTGACCAATCCGCAAAATTTCTGTTGCATCTGAAAGTAGAAACTCGCCCGATTACAACGGTATGCGTACTTTTCCCCTAGTCCGTTCTAGTTATTCGTTTCGAGCATCAGAACTGCGAAAATTTTGAGTTTCTCAAGCGTTTTTTACCTCCAAACTGCCATATCTCGCGAACGGATTGACCAATCCGCAAAATTTCTGTTGCATCTGAGAGTACAAACTCGCCCGATTACAACGGTATGCGTACTTTTCCCCTAGGCCGTTCTAGTTATTCGTTTCGAGCATCAGAACTGCGAAAATTTTGAGTTTCTCAAGTGTTTCATACTTCCAAACTGCCATATCTCGCGAACGGATTGACCAAACCGCAAAATTTCTGATGCATCTGAAAGTAGAAACTCGCCCGATTACAACGGTATGCGTACTTTTCCCCTAGGCCGCTCTAGTTATTCGTTCCGAGCATCAGAACTGCGAAAATTTTGTGTTTCTCAAGTGTTTCATACTTCCAAACTGCCATATCTCGCGAACGGATTGACCAAACCGCAAAATTTCTGATGCATCTGAAAGTAGAAACTCGCGCGATTACAACGGTATGCGTACTTTTCCCCTAGGCCGTTGTAGTTATTCGCTTCGAGCATGAGAACTGCGAAAATTTTGGGTTTCTCAAGCGTTGCTTACCTCCAAACTGCCATATCTCGCGAACGGATTGACCAATTCGCAAAATTTCTGTTGCATCTGAAAGTAGAAACTCGCCCGATTACAACGGTATGCGTACTTTTCCCCTAGGCCGTTCTGGTTACTCGTTTCGAGCATCAGAACTGTGATAATTTTGAGTTTCTCAACCGTTTCTTACCTCCAAACTGCCACATCTCGCGAACGGATTGACCAATCCGCAAAATTTCTGTTGCATCTGAAAGTAGAAAGTCTCCCGATTACAACGGTATGCGTACTTTTCCCCTAGACCGTTCTAGTTATGCTTGTCGAGCATCAGAACTGCGAAAATTTTGAGTTTCTCAAGCGTTTCTTACCTCCAAACTGCCATATCTCGCGAACGGATTGACTAATCCGCAAAATTTCTGTTGCATCTGAAAGTAGAAAATCGCCCGATTACAACGGTATGCGTACTTTTCCCCTAGTCCGTTCTAGTTATTCGTTTCGAGCATCAGAACTGCGAAAATTTTGAGTTTCTCAAGCGTTTCTTACCTCCAAACTGCCATATCTCGCGAACGGATTGACCAATCCGCAAAATTTCTGTTGCATCTGAAAGTAGAAACTCGCCCGATTACAACGGTATGCGTACTTTTCCCCTAGGCCGTTCTAGTTATTCGTTTCGAGCATCAGAACTGCGAAAATTTTGAGTTTCTCAACCGTTTCTTACCTCCAAACTGCCACATCTCGCGAACGGATTGACCAATCCGCAAAATTTCTGTGGCATCTGAAAGTAGAAAGTCGCCCGATTACAACGGTATGCGTACTTTTCCCCTAGACCGTTCTAGTTATACTTGTCGAGCATCAGAACTGCGAAAATTTTGAGTCTCTCAAGCGTTTCTTACCTCCAAACTGCCATATCTCGCGAACGGATTGACTAATCCGCAAAATTTCTGTTGCGTCTGAAAGTAGAAACTCGCCCGATTACAACGGTATGCGTACTTTTCCCCTAGGCCGTTCTAGTTATTCGTTTCGAGCATCAGAACTGCGAAAATTTTGAGTTTCTCAAGCGTTTCTTACCTCCAAACTGCCATATCTCGCGAACGGATTGACCAATCCGCAAAATTTTTATTGCATCTGAAAGTAGAAAGTCGCCCGATTACAACGGTATGCGTACTTTTCCCCTAGACCGTTCTAGTTATGCTTGTCGAGCATCAGAACTGCGAAAATTTTGAGTTTCTCAAGCGTTTCTTACCTCCAAACTGCCATATCTCGCGAACGGATTGACTAATCCGCAAAATTTCTGTTGCATCTGAAAGTAGAAACTCGCCCGATTACAACGGTATGCGTACTTTTCCCCTAGGCCGTTCTAGTTATTCGTTTCGAGCATCAGAACTGCGAAAATTTTGAGTTTCTCAAGCGTTTCTTACATCCAAACTGCCATATCTCGCGAACGGATTGACCAATCCGCAAAATTTCTGTTGCATCTGAAAGTAGAAACTCGCCCGATTACAACGGTATGAGTACTTTTCCCCTAGGCCGTTCTAGTTATTCGTTTCGAGCATCAAAACTGCGAAAATTTTGAGTTTCTCAAGCGTTTCTGACCTCCAAACTGCCATATCTCGCGAACGGATTGACCAATCCGCAAAATTTCTGTTGCATCTGAACGTAGAAACTCGCCCGATTACAACGGTATGCGTACTTTTCCCCTAGTCCGTTCTAGTTATTCGTTTCGAGCATCAGAACTGCGAAAATTTTGAGTTTCTCAAGCGTTTCTTACCTCCAAACTGCCATATCTCGCGAACGGATTGACCAAACCGCAAAATTTCTGATGCATCTGAAAGTAGAAACTCGCCCGATTACAACGGTATGCGTACTTTTCCCCTAGGCCGCTCTAGTTATTCGTTCCGAGCATCAGAACTGCGAAAATTTTGTGTTTCTCATGTGTTTCATACTTCCAAACTGCCATATCTCGCGAACGGATTGACCAAACCGCAAAATTTCTGATGCATCTCAAAGTAGAAACTCGCGCGATTACAACGGTATGCGTACTTTTCCCCTAGGCCGTTGTAGTTATTCGCTTCGAGCATGAGAACTGCGAAAATTTTGGGTTTCTCAAGCGTTGCTTACCTCCAAACTGCCATATCTCGCGAACGGATTGACCAATTCGCAAAATTTCTGTTGCATCTGAAAGTAGAAACTCGCCCGATTACAACGGTATGCGTACTTTTCCCCTAGGCCGTTCTGGTTACTCGTTTCGAGCATCAGAACTGTGATAATTTTGAGTTTCTCAACCGTTTCTTACCTCCAAACTGCCACATCTCGCGAACGGATTGACCAATCCGCAAAATTTCTGTTGCATCTGAAAGTAGAAAGTCTCCCGATTACAACGGTATGCGTACTTTTCCCCTAGACCGTTCTAGTTATGCTTGTCGAGCATCAGAACTGCGAAAATTTTGAGTTTCTCAAGCGTTTCTTACCTCCAAACTGCCATATCTCGCGAACGGATTGACTAATCCGCAAAATTTCTGTTGCATCTGAAAGTAGAAAATCGCCCGATTACAACGGTATGCGTACTTTTCCCCTAGGCCGTTCTAGTTATTCGTTTCGAGCATCAGAACTGCGAAAATTTTGAGTTTCTCAAGCGTTTCTTACCTCCAAGCTGCCATATCTCGCGAACGGATTGACCAAACCGCAAAATTTCTGATGCATCTGAAAGTAGAAACTCGCCCGATTACAACGGTATGCGTACTTTTCCCCTAGGCCGTTGTAGTTATTCGCTTCGAGCATGAGAACTGCGAAAATTTTGGGTTTCTCAAGCGTTGCTTACCTCCAAACTGCCGTATCTCGCGAACGGATTGACTAATCCGCAAAATTTCTGTTGCATCTGAAAGTAGAAAATCGCCCGATTACAACGGTATGCGTACTTTTCCCCTAGGCCGTTCTAGTTATTCGTTTCGAGCATCAGAACTGCGAAAATTTTGAGTTTCTCAAGCGTTTCTTACCTCCAAGCTGCCATATCTCGCGAACGGATTGACCAATCCGCAAAATTTTTATTGCATCTGAAAGTAGAAACTCGCCCGATTACAACGGTATGCGTACTTTTCCCCTAGACCGTTCTAGTTATGCTTGTCGAGCATCAGAACTGCGAAAATTTTGAGTTTCTCAAGCGTTTCTTACCTCCAAACTGCCATATCTCGCGAACGGATTGACTAATCCGCAAAATTTCTGTTGCATCTGAAAGTAGAAACTCGCCCGATTACAACGGTATGCGTACTTTTCCCCTAGGCCGTTCTAGTTATTCGTTTCGAGCATCAGAACTGCGATAATTTTGAGTTTCTCAAGCGTTTCTTACCTCCAAACTGCCATATCTCGCGAACGGATTGACCAATCCGCAAAATTTCTGTTGCATCTGAGAGTACAAACTCGCCCGATTACAACGGTATGCCTACTTTTCCCCTAGGCCGTTCTAGTTATTCGTTTCGAGCATCAGAACTGCGAAAATGTTGAGTTTCTCAAGCGTTTCTTACCTACAAACTGCCATATCTCGCGAACGGATTGACCAATCCGCAAAATTTCTGTTGCATCTGAAAGTAGAAACTCGCCCGATTACAACGGTATGCGTACTTTTCCCCTAGTCCGTTCTAGTTATTCGTTTCGAGCATCAGTACTGCGAAAATTTTGAGTTTCTCAAGCGTTTCTTACCTCCAAACTGCCATATCTCGCGAACGGATTGACTAATCCGCAAAATTTCTGTTGCATCTGAAAGTAGAAACTCACCCGATTACAACGGTATGCGTACTTTTCCCCTAGGCCGTTCTAGTTATTCGTTTCGAGCATCAGAACTGCGAAAATTTTGAGTTTCTCAAGCGTTTCTTACCTCCAAACTGCCATATCTCGCGAACGGATTGACCAATCCGCAAAATTTCTGTTGCATCTGAAAGTAGAAACTCGCCCGATTACAACGGTATGCGTACTTTTCCCCTAGTCCGTTCTAGTTATTCGTTTCGAGCATCAGAACTGCGAAAATTTTGAGTTTCTCAAGCGTTTCTTACCTCCAAACTGCCATGTCTCGCGAACGGATTGACCAATCCGCAAAATTTCTGTTGCATCTGAGAGTACAATCTCGCCCGATTACAACGGAATGCGTACTTTTCCCCTAGGCCGCTCTAGTTATTCGTTTCGAGCATCAGAACTGCGAAAATTTTGTGTTTCTCAAGTGTTTCATACTTCCAAACTGCCATATCTCGCGAACGGATTGACCAAACCGCAAAATTTCTGATGCATCTGAAAGTAGAAACTCGCGCGATTACAACGGTATGCGTACTTTTCCCCTAGGCCGTTGTAGTTATTCGCTTCGAGCATGGGAACTGCGAAAATTTTGGGTTTCTCAAGCGTTGCTTACCTCCAAACTGCCATATCTCGCGAACGGATTGACCAATTCGGAAAATTTCTGTTGCATCTGAAAGTAGAAACTCGCCCGATTACAACGGTATGCGTACTTTTCCCCTAGGCCGTTCTGGTTACTCGTTTCGAGCATCAGAACTGTGATAATTTTGAGTTTCTCAACCGTTTCTTACCTCCAAACTGCCACATCTCGCGAACGGATTGACTAATCCTCAAAATTTCTGTTGCATCTGAAAGTAGAAACTCGCCCGATTACAACGGTATGCGTACTTTTCCCCTAGGCCGTTCTAGTTAATCGTTTCGAGCATCAGAACTGCGAAAATTTTGAGTTTCTCAAGCGTTTCTTACCTCCAAACTGCCATATCTCGCGAACGGATTGCACAATCCGCAAAATTTCTGTTGCATCTGAAAGTAGAAACTCGCCCGATTACAACGGTATGCGTACTTTTCCCCTAGGCCTTTCTGGTTATTCGTTTCGAGCATCAGAACTGTGAAAATTTTGAGTTTCTCAACCGTTTCTTACCTCCAAACTGCCATATCTCGCGAACGGATTGACCAATCCGCAAAATTTCTGTTGCATCTGAAAGTAGAAAGTCGCCCGATTACAACGGTATGCGTACTTTTCCCCTAGAACGTTCTAGTTATGCTTGTCGAGCATCAGAACTGCGAAAATTTTGAGCTTCCCAAGCGTTTCTTACCTCCAAACTGCCATATCTCGCGAACGGATTGACCAATCCGCAAAATTTCTGTTGCATCTGAAAGTAGAAACTCGCCCGATTACAACGGTATGCGTACTTTTCCCCTAGACCGTTCTAGTTATGCTTGTCGAGCATCAGAACAGCGAAAATTTTGAGTTTCTCAAGCGTTTCTTACCTCCAAACTGCCATATCTCGCGAACGGATTGACCAATCCGCAAAATTTCTGTTGCATCTGAAAGTAGAAACTCGCCCGATTACAACGGTATGCGTACTTTTCCCCTAGGCCGTTCTAGTTATTCGTTTCGAGCATCAGAACTGCGAAAATGTTGAGTTTCTCAAGCGTTTCTTACCTACAAACTGCCATATCTCGCGAACGGATTGACCAATCCGCAAAATTTCTGTTGCATCTGAAAGTAGAAATTCGCCCGATTACAACGGTATGCATACTTTTCCCCTAGACCGTTCTAGTTATGCTTGTCGAGCATCAGAACTGCGAAAATTTTGAGCTTCTCAAGCGTTTCTTACCTCCAAACTGCCATATCTCGCGAACGGATTGACCAATCCGCAAAATTTCTGTTGCATCTGAGAGTACAAACTCGCCCGATTACAACGGTATGCCTACTTTTCCCCTAGTCCGTTCTAGTTATTCGTTTCGAGCATCAGTACTGCGAAAATTTTGAGTTTCTCAAGCGTTTCTTACCTCCAAACTGCCATATCTCGCGAACGGATTGACTAATCCGCAAAATTTCTGTTGCATCTGAAAGTAGAAACTCACCCGATTACAACGGTATGCGTACTTTTCCCCTAGGCCGTTCTAGTTATTCGTTTCGAGCATCAGAACTGCGAAAATTTTGAGTTTCTCAAGCGTTTCTTACCTCCAAACTGCCATATCTCGCGAACGGATTGACCAATCCGCAAAATTTCTGTTGCATCTGAAAGTAGAAACTCGCCCGATTACAACGGTATGCGTACTTTTCCCCTAGGCCGTTCTGGTTACTCGTTTCGAGCATCAGAACTGTGATAATTTTGAGTTTCTCAACCGTTTCTTACCTCCAAACTGCCACATCTCGCGAAAGGATTGACCAATCCGCAAAATTTCTGTTGCATCTGAAAGTAGAAAGTCGCCCGATTACAACGGTATGCGTACTTTTCCCCTAGACCGTTCTAGTTATGCTTGTCGAGCATCAGAACTGCGAAAATTTTGAGTTTCTCAAGCGTTTCTTACCTCCAAACTGCCATATCTCGCGAACGGATTGACTAATCCTCAAAATTTCTGTTGCATCTGAAAGTAGAAACTCGCCCGATTACAACGGTATGCGTACTTTTCCCCTAGGCCGTTCTAGTTATTCGTTTCGAGCATCAGAACTGCGAAAATTTTGAGTTTCTCAAGCGTTTCTTACCTCCAAACTGCCATTTCTCGCGAACGGATTGACCAATCCGCAAAATTTTTATTGCATCTGAAAGTAGAAACTCGCCCGATTACAACGGTATGCGTACTTTTCCCCTAGACCGTTCTAGTTATGCTTGTCGAGCATCAGAACTGCGAAAATTTTGAGTTTCTCAAGCGTTTCTTACCTCCAAACTGCCATATCTCGCGAACGGATTGACTAATCCGCAAAATTTCTGTTGCATCTGAAAGTAGAAACTCGCCCGATTACAACGGTATGCGTACTTTTCCCCTAGGCCGTTCTAGTTATTCGTTTCGAGCATCAGAACTGCGAAAATTTTGAGTTTCTCAAGTGTTTCATACTTCCAAACTGCCATATCTCGCGAACGGATTGACCAAACCGCAAAATTTCTGATGCATCTGAAAGTAGAAACTCGCCCGATTACAACGGTATGCGTACTTTTCCCCTAGGCCGCTCTAGTTATTCGTTCCGAGCATCAGAACTGCGAAAATTTTGTGTTTCTCAAGTGTTTCATACTTCCAAACTGCCATATCTAGCGAACGGATTGACCAAACCGCAAAATTTCTGATGCATCTGAAAGTAGAAACTCGCGCGATTACAACGGTATGCGTACTTTTCCCCTAGGCCGTTGTAGTTATTCGCTTCGAGCATGAGAACTGCGAAAATTTTGGGTTTCTCAAGCGTTGCTTACCTCCAAACCGCCATATCTCGCGAACGGATTGACCAATTCGCAAAATTTCTGTTGCATCTGAAAGTAGAAACTCGCCCGATTACAACGGTATGCGTACTTTTCCCCTAGGCCGTTCTGGTTACTCGTTTCGAGCATCAGAACTGTGATAATTTTGAGTTTCTCAACCGTTTCTTACCTCCAAACTGCCACATCTCGCGAACGGATTGACCAATCCGCAAAATTTCTGTTGCATCTGAAAGTAGAAAGTCTCCCGATTACAACGGTATGCGTACTTTTCCCCTAGACCGTTCTAGTTATGCTTGTCGAGCATCAGAACTGCGAAAATTTTGAGTTTCTCAAGCGTTTCTTACCTCCAAATTGCCATATCTCGCGAACGGATTGACTAATCCGCAAAATTTCTGTTGCATCTGAAAGTAGAAAATCGCCCGATTACAACGGTATGCGTACTTTTCCCCTAGGCCGTTCTAGTTATTCGTTTCGAGCATCAGAACTGCGAAAATTTTGAGTTTCTCAAGCGTTTCTTACCTCCAAGCTGCCATATCTCGCGAACGGATTGACCAATCCGCAAAATTTTTATTGCATCTGAAAGTAGAAACTCGCCCGATTACAACGGTATGCGTACTTTTCCCCTAGACCGTTCTAGTTATGCTTGTCGAGCATCAGAACTGCGAAAATTTTGAGTTTCTCAAGCGTTTCTTACCTCCAAACTGCCATATCTCGCGAACGGATTGACTAATCCGCAAAATTTCTGTTGCATCTGAAAGTAGAAACTCGCCCGATTACAACGGTATGCGTACTTTTCCCCTAGGCCGTTCTAGTTATTCGTTTCGAGCATCAGAACTGCGAAAATTTTGAGTTTCTCAAGCGTTTCTTACCTCCAAACTGCCATATCTCGCGAACGGATTGACCAATCCGCAAAATTTCTGTTGCATCTGAGAGTACAAACTCGCCCGATTACAACGGTATGCCTACTTTTCCCCTAGGCCGTTCTAGTTATTCGTTTCGAGCATCAGAACTGCGAAAATGTTGAGTTTCTCAAGCGTTTCTTACCTACAAACTGCCATATCTCGCGAACGGATTGACCAATCCGCAAAATTTCTGTTGCATCTGAAAGTAGAAACTCGCCCGATTACAACGGTATGCGTACTTTTCCCCTAGTCCGTTCTAGTTATTCGTTTCGAGCATCAGTACTGCGAAAATTTTGAGTTTCTCAAGCGTTTCTTACCTCCAAACTGCCATATCTCGCGAACGGATTGACTAATCCGCAAAATTTCTGTTGCATCTGAAAGTAGAAACTCACCCGATTACAACGGTATGCGTACTTTTCCCCTAGGCCGTTCTAGTTATTCGTTTCGAGCATCAGAACTGCGAAAATTTTGAGTTTCTCAAGCGTTTCTTACCTCCAAACTGCCATATCTCGCGAACGGATTGACCAATCCGCAAAATTTCTGTTGCATCTGAAAGTAGAAACTCGCCCGATTACAACGGTATGCGTACTTTTCCCCTAGTCCGTTCTAGTTATTCGTTTCGAGCATCAGAACTGCGAAAATTTTGAGTTTCTCAAGCGTTTCTTACCTCCAAACTGCCATGTCTCGCGAACGGATTGACCAATCCGCAAAATTTCTGTTGCATCTGAGAGTACAAACTCGCCCGATTACAACGGAATGCGTACTTTTCCCCTAGGCCGCTCTAGTTATTCGTTTCGAGCATCAGAACTGCGAAAATTTTGTGTTTCTCAAGTGTTTCATACTTCCAAACTGCCATATCTCGCGAACGGATTGACCAAACCGCAAAATTTCTGATGCATCTGAAAGTAGAAACTCGCGCGATTACAACGGTATGCGTACTTTTCCCCTAGGCCGTTGTAGTTATTCGCTTCGAGCATGGGAACTGCGAAAATTTTGGGTTTCTCAAGCGTTGCTTACCTCCAAACTGCCATATCTCGCGAACGGATTGACCAATTCGGAAAATTTCTGTTGCATCTGAAAGTAGAAACTCGCCCGATTACAACGGTATGCGTACTTTTCCCCTAGGCCGTTCTGGTTACTCGTTTCGAGCATCAGAACTGTGATAATTTTGAGTTTCTCAACCGTTTCTTACCTCCAAACTGCCACATCTCGCGAACGGATTGACTAATCCTCAAAATTTCTGTTGCATCTGAAAGTAGAAACTCGCCCGATTACAACGGTATGCGTACTTTTCCCCTAGGCCGTTCTAGTTAATCGTTTCGAGCATCAGAACTGCGAAAATTTTGAGTTTCTCAAGCGTTTCTTACCTCCAAACTGCCATATCTCGCGAACGGATTGCACAATCCGCAAAATTTCTGTTGCATCTGAAAGTAGAAACTCGCCCGATTACAACGGTATGCGTACTTTTCCCCTAGGCCTTTCTGGTTATTCGTTTCGAGCATCAGAACTGTGAAAATTTTGAGTTTCTCAACCGTTTCTTACCTCCAAACTGCCATATCTCGCGAACGGATTGACCAATCCGCAAAATTTCTGTTGCATCTGAAAGTAGAAAGTCGCCCGATTACAACGGTATGCGTACTTTTCCCCTAGAACGTTCTAGTTATGCTTGTCGAGCATCAGAACTGCGAAAATTTTGAGTTTCCCAAGCGTTTCTTACCTCCAAACTGCCATATCTCGCGAACGGATTGACCAATCCGCAAAATTTCTGTTGCATCTGAAAGTAGAAACTCGCCCGATTACAACGGTATGCGTACTTTTCCCCTAGGCCGTTCTAGTTTTTCGTTTCGAGCATCAGAACTGCTAAAATGTTGAGTTTCTCAAGCGTTTCTTACCTACAAACTGCCATATCTCGCGAACGGATTGACCAATCCGCAAAATTTCTGTTGCATCTGAAAGTAGAAATTCGCCCGATTACAACGGTATGCATACTTTTCCCCTAGACCGTTCTAGTTATGCTTGTCGAGCATCAGAACTGCGAAAATTTTGAGCTTCTCAAGCGTTTCTTACCTCCAAACTGCCATATCTCGCGAACGGATTGACCAATCCGCAAAATTTCTGTTGCATCTGAAAGTAGAAACTCGCCCGATTACAACGGTATGCGTACTTTTCCTCTAGACCGTTCTAGTTATGCTTGTCGAGCATCAGAACAGCGAAAATTTTGTGTTTCTCAAGCGTTTCTTACCTCCAAACTGCCATATCTCGCGAACGGATTGACCAATCCGCAAAATTTCTGTTGCATCTGAAAGTAGAAACTCGCCCGATTACAACGGTATGCGTACTTTTCCCCTAGGCCGTTCTAGTTATTCGTTTCGAGCATCAGAACTGCGAAAATGTTGAGTTTCTCAAGCGTTTCTTACCTACAAACTGCCATATCTCGCGAACGGATTGACCAATCCGCAAAATTTCTGTTGCATCTGAAAGTAGAAATTCGCCCGATTACAACGGTATGCATACTTTTCCCCTAGACCGTTCTAGTTATGCTTGTCGAGCATCAGAACTGCGAAAATTTTGAGCTTCTCAAGCGTTTCTTACCTCCAAACTGCCATATCTCGCGAACGGATTGACCAATCCGCAAAATTTCTGTTGCATCTGAGAGTACAAACTCGCCCGATTACAACGGTATGCCTACTTTTCCCCTAGGCCGTTCTAGTTATTCGTTTCGAGCATCAGAACTGCTAAAATGTTGAGTTTCTCAAGCGTTTCTTACCTACAAACTGCCATATCTCGCGAACGGATTGACCAATCCGCAAAATTTCTGTTGCATCTGAAAGTAGAAATTCGCCCGATTACAACGGTATGCATACTTTTCCCCTAGACCGTTCTAGTTATGCTTGTCGAGCATCAGAACTGCGAAAATTTTGAGCTTCTCAAGCGTTTCTTACCTCCAAACTGCCATATCTCGCGAACGGATTGACCAATCCGCAAAATTTCTGTTGCATCTGAGAGTACAAACTCGCCCGATTACAACGGTATGCCTACTTTTCCTCTAGACCGTTCTAGTTATGCTTGTCGAGCATCAGAACAGCGAAAATTTTGAGTTTCTCAAGCGTTTCTTACCTCCAAACTGCCATATCTCGCGAACGGATTGACCAATCCGCAAAATTTCTGTTGCATCTGAAAGTAGAAACTCGCCCGATTACAACGGTATGCGTACTTTTCCCCTAGGCCGTTCTAGTTATTCGTTTCGAGCATCAGAACTGCGAAAATGTTGAGTTTCTCAAGCGTTTCTTACCTACAAACTGCCATATCTCGCGAACGGATTGACCAATCCGCAAAATTTCTGTTGCATCTGAAAGTAGAAATTCGCCCGATTACAACGGTATGCATACTTTTCCCCTAGACCGTTCTAGTTATGCTTGTCGAGCATCAGAACTGCGAAAATTTTGAGCTTCTCAAGCGTTTCTTACCTCCAAACTGCCATATCTCGCGAACGGATTGACCAATCCGCAAAATTTCTGTTGCATCTGAGAGTACAAACTCGCCCGATTACAACGGTATGCCTACTTTTCCCCTAGGCCGTTCTAGTTATTCGTTTCGAGCATCAGAACTGCTAAAATGTTGAGTTTCTCAAGCGTTTCTTACCTACAAACTGCCATATCTCGCGAACGGATTGACCAATCCGCAAAATTTCTGTTGCATCTGAAAGTAGAAATTCGCCCGATTACAACGGTATGCATACTTTTCCCCTAGACCGTTCTAGTTATGCTTGTCGAGCATCAGAACTGCGAAAATTTTGAGCTTCTCAAGCGTTTCTTACCTCCAAACTGCCATATCTCGCGAACGGATTGACCAATCCGCAAAATTTCTGTTGCATCTGAAAGTAGAAACTCGCCCGATTACAACGGTATGCGTACTTTTCCCCTAGACCGTTCTAGTTATGCTTGTCGAGCATCAGAACTGCGAAAATTTTGAGTTTCTCAAGCGTTTCTTACCTCCAAACTGCCATATCTCGCGAACGGATTGACCAATCCGCAAAATTTCTGTTGCATCTGAAAGTAGAAACTCGCCCGATTACAACGGTATGCGTACTTTTCCCCTAGGCCGTTCTAGTTATTCGTTTCGAGCATCAGAACTGCGAAAATGTTGAGTTTCTCAAGCGTTTCTTACCTCCAAACTGCCATATCTCGCGAACGGATTGACCAATCCGCAAAATTTCTGTTGCATCTGAAAGTAGAAACTCGCCCGATTACAACGGTATGCATACTTTTCCCCTAGACCGTTCTAGTTATGCTTGTCGAGCATCAGAACTGCGAAAATTTTGAGCTTCTCAAGCGTTTCTTACCTCCAAACTGCCATATCTCGCGAACGGATTGACCAATCCGCAAAATTTCTGTTGCATCTGAAAGTAGAAACTCGCCCGATTACAACGGTATGCGTACTTTTCCCCTAGACCGTTCTAGTTATGCTTTTCGAGCATCAGAACTGCGAAAATTTTGAGTTTCTCAAGCGTTTCTTACCTCCAAACTGCCATGTCTCGCGAACGGATTGACCAATCCGCAAAATTTTATGTTGCATCTGAGAGTACAAACTCGCCCGATTACAACGGAATGCGTACTTTTCCCCTAGGCCGCTCTAGTTATTCGTTTCGAGCATCAGAACTGCGAAAATTTTGTGTTTCTCAAGTGTTTCATACTTCCAAACTGCCATATCTCGCGAACGGATTGACCAAACCGCAAAATTTCTGATGCATCTGAAAGTAGAAACTCGTGCGATTACAACGGTATGCGTACTTTTCCCCTAGGCCGTTGTAGCTATTCGCTTCGAGCATGGGAACTGCGAAAATTTTGGGTTTCTCAAGCGTTGCTTACCTCCAAACTGCCATATCTCGCGAACGGATTGACCAATTCGCAAAATTTCTGTTGCATCTGAAAGTAGAAACTCGCCCGATTACAACGGTATGCGTACTTTTCCCCTAGGCCGTTCTAGTTAATCGTTTCGAGCATCAGAACTGCGAAAATTTTGAGTTTCTCAAGCGTTTCTTACCTCCAAACTGCCATATCTCGCGAACGGATTGCACAATCCGCAAAATTTCTGTTGCATCTGAAAGTAGAAACTCGCCCGATTACAACGGTATGCGTACTTTTCCCCTAGGCCTTTCTGGTTATTCGTTTCGAGCATCAGAACTGTGAAAATTTTGAGTTTCTCAACCGTTTCTTACCTCCAAACTGCCATATCTCGCGAACGGATTGACCAATCCGCAAAATTTCTGTTGCATCTGAAAGTAGAAAGTCGCCCGATTACAACGGTATGCGTACTTTTCCCCTAGAACGTTCTAGTTATGCTTGTCGAGCATCAGAACTGCGAAAATTTTGAGTTTCCCAAGCGTTTCTTACCTCCAAACTGCCATATCTCGCGAACGGATTGACCAATCCGCAAAATTTCTGTTGCATCTGAAAGTAGAAACTCGCCCGATTACAACGGTATGCGTACTTTTCCCCTAGGCCGTTCTAGTTATTCGTTTCGAGCATCAGAACTGCTAAAATGTTGAGTTTCTCAAGCGTTTCTTACCTACAAACTGCCATATCTCGCGAACGGATTGACCAATCCGCAAAATTTCGGTTGCATCTGAAAGTAGAAATTGGCCCGATTACAACGGTATGCATACTTTTCCCCTAGACCGTTCTAGTTATGCTTGTCGAGCATCAGAACTGCGAAAATTTTGAGCTTCTCAAGCGTTTCTTACCTCCAAACTGCCATATCTCGCGAACGGATTGACCAATCCGCAAAATTTCTGTTGCATCTGAAAGTAGAAACTCGCCCGATTACAACGGTATGCTTACTTTTCCCCTAGACAGTTCTAGTTATGCTTGTCGAGCATCAGAACTGCGAAAATTTTGAGTTTCTCAAGCGTTTCTTACCTCCAAACTGCCATATCTCGCGAACGGATTGACCAATCCGCAAAATTTCTGTTGCATCTGAAAGTAGAAACTCGCCCGATTACAACGGTATGCGTACTTTTCCCCTAGGCCGTTCTAGTTATTCGTTTCGAGCATCAGAACTGCGAAAATGTTGAGTTTCTCAAGCGTTTCTTACCTACAAACTGCCATATCTCGCGAACGGATTGACCAATCCGCAAAATTTCTGTTGCATCTGAAAGTAGAAATTCGCCCGATTACAACGGTATGCATACTTTTCCCCTAGACCGTTCTAGTTATGCTTATCGAGCATCAGAACTGCGAAAATTTTGAGCTTCTCAAGCGTTTCTTACCTCCAAACTGCCATATCTCGCGAACGGATTGACCAATCCGCAAAATTTCTGTTGCATCTGAAAGTAGAAACTCGCCCGATTACAACGGTATGCGTACTTTTCCCCTAGACCGTTCTAGTTATGCTTTTCGAGCATCAGAACTGCGAAAATTTTGAGTTTCTCAAGCGTTTCTTACTTCCAAACTGCCATATCTCGCGAACGGATTGACCAATCCGCAAAATTTCTGATGCATCTGAAAGTAGAAACTCGCCCGATTACAACGGTATGCGTACTTTTCCCCTAGGCCGCTCTAGTTATTCGTTTCGAGCATCAGAACTGCGAAAATTTTGTGTTTCTCAAGTGTTTCATACTTCCAAACTGCCATATCTCGCGAACGGATTGACCAAACAGCAAAATTTCTGATGCATCTGAAAGTAGAAACTCGCCCGATTACAACGGTATGCGTACTTTTCCCCTAGGCCGTTCTAGTTATTCGTTTCGAGCATCAGAACTGCGAAAATTTTGAGTTTCTCAAGCGTTTCTTACTTCCAAACTGCCATATCTCGCGAACGGATTGACCAATCCGCAAAATTTCTGTTGCATCTGAAAGTAGAAACTCGCCCGATTACAACGGTATGCGTACTTTTCCCCTAGTCCGTTCTAGTTATTCGTTTCGAGCATCAGAACTGCGAAAATTTTGAGTTTCTCAAGCGTTTCTTACCTCCAAACTGCCATATCTCGCGAACGGATTGACCTATCCGCAAAATTTCTGTTGCATCTGAGAGTACAAACTCGCCCGATTACAACGGTATGCCTACTTTTCCCCTAGGCCGTTCTAGTTATTCGTTTCGAGCATCAGAACTGCGAAAATTTTGAGTTTCTCAAGCGTTTCTTACTTCCAAACTGCCATATCTCGCGAACGGATTGACCAATCCGCAAAATTTCTGATGCATCTGAAAGTAGAAACTCGCCCGATTACAACGGTATGCGTACTTTTCCCCTAGGCCGCTCTAGTTATTCGTTTCGAGCATCAGAACTGCGAAAATTTTGTGTTTCTCAAGTGTTTCATACTTCCAAACTGCCACATCTCGCGAACGGATTGACCAAACAGCAAAATTTCTGATGCATCTGAAAGTAGAAACTCGCCCGATTACAACGGTATGCGTACTTTTCCCCTAGGCCGTTGTAGTTATTCGCTTCGAGCATGAGAACTGCGAAAATTTTGAGTTTCTCAAGCGTTTCTTACCTCCAAACTGCCATATCTCGCGAACGGATTGACCAATCCGCAAAATTTCTGTTGCATCTGAAAGTATAAACTCGCCCGATTACAACGGTATGCGTACTTTTCCCCTAGTCCGTTCTAGTTATTCGTTTCGAGCATCAGAACTGCGAAAATTTTGAGTTTCTCAAGCGTTTCTTACCTCCAAACTGCCATATCTCGCGAACGGATTGACTAATCCGCAAAATTTCTGTTGCATCTGAAAGTAGAAACTCTCCCGATTACAACGGTATGCGTACTTTTCCCCTAGGCCGTTCTAGTTATTCGTTTCGAGCATCAGAACTGCGAAAATTTTGAGTTTCTCAACCGTTTCTTACATCCAAACTGCCATATCTCGCGAACGGATTGAACAATCCGCAAAATTTCTGTTGCATCTGAAAGTAGAAACTCGCCCGATTACAACGGTATGCGTACTTTTCCCCTAGGCCGTTCTAGTTAATCGTTTCGAGCATCAGAACTGCAAAAATTTTAGGTTTCTCAAGCGTTTCTTACTTCCAAACTGCCATATCTCGCGAACGGATTGACCAATACGCAAAATTTCTGATGCATCTGAAAGTAGAAATTCGCCCGATTACAACGGTATGCGTACTTTTCCCCTAGGCCGCTCTAGTTATTCGTTTCGAGCATCAGAACTGCGAAAATTTTGTGTTTCTCAAGTGTTTCATACTTCCAAACTGCCATATCTCGCGAACGGATTGACCAAACCGCAAAATTTCTGTTGCATCTGAAAGTAGAAACTCGCCCGATTACAACGGTATGCGTACTTTTCCCCTAGGCCGTTCTGGTTATTCGTTTCGAGCATCAGAACTGTGAAAATTTTGAGTTTCTCAACCGTGTCTTACCTCCAAACTGCCATATCTCGCGAACGGATTGACTAATCCGCAAAATTTCTGTTGCATCTGAAAGTAGAAACTCGCCCGATTACAACGGTATGCGTACTTTTCCCCTAGGCCGTTCTAGTTATTCGTTTCCAGCATCAGAACTGTGAAAATTTTGAGTTTCTCAACCGTTTCTTACCTCCAAACTGCCATATCTCGCGAACGGATTGACCAATCCGCAAAATTTCTGTTGCATCTGAAAGTAGAAACTCGCCCGATTACAACGGTATGCGTACTTTTCCCCTAGGCCGTTCTAGTTATTCGTTTCGAGCATCAGAACTGTGAAAATTTTGAGTTTCTCAACCGTTTCTTACCTCCAAACTGCCATATCTCGCGAACGGATTGACCAATCCGCAAAATTTCTGTTGCATCTGAAAGTAGAAAGTCGCCCGATTACAACGGTATGCGTACTTTTCCCCTAGAACGTTCTAGTTATGCTTGTCGAGCATCAGAACTGCGAAAATTTTGAGTTTCCCAAGCGTTTCTTACCTCCAAACTGCCATATCTCGCGAACGGATTGACCAATCCGCAAAATTTCTGTTGCATCTGAAAGTAGAAACTCGCCCGATTACAACGGTATGCGTACTTTTCCCCTAGGCCGTTCTAGTTATTCGTTTCGAGCATCAGAACTGCGAAAATGTTGAGTTTCTCAAGCGTTTCTTACCTACAAACTGCCATATCTCGCGAACGGATTGACCAATCCGCAAAATTTCTGTTGCATCTGAAAGTAGAAACTCGCCCGATTACAACGGTATGCGTACTTTTCCCCTAGGCCGTTCTAGTTATTCGTTTCGAGCACCAGAACTGCGAAAATGTTGAGTTTCTCAAGCGTTTCTTACCTACAAACTGCCATATCTCGCGCACGGATTGACCAATCCGCAAAATTTCTGTTGCATCTGAAAGTAGAAACTCGCCCGATTACAACGGTATGCGTACTTTTCCCCTAGACCGTTCTAGTTATGCTTGTCGAGCATCAGAACTGCGAAAATTTTGAGTTTCTCATGCGTTTCTTACCTCCAAACTGCCATATCTCGCGAACGGATTGACCAATCCGCAAAATTTCTGTTGCATCTGAAAGTAGAAACTCGCCCGATTACAACGGTATGCGTACTTTTCCCCTAGACCGTTCTAGTTATGCTTGTCGAGCATCAGAACTGCGAAAATTTTGAGTTTCTCATGCGTTTCTTACCTCCAAACTGCCATATCTCGCGAACGGATTGACCAATCCGCAAAATTTCTGTTGCATCTGAAAGTAGAAACTCGCCCGATTACAACGGTATGCGTACTTTTCCCCTAGGCCGTTCTAGTTATTCGTTTCGAGCATCAGAACTGCGAAAATGTTGAGTTTCTCAAGCGTTTCTTACCTACAAACTGCCATATCTCGCGAACGGATTGACCAATCCGCAAAATTTCTGTTGCATCTGAAAGTAGAAATTCGCCCGATTACAACGGTATGCGTACTTTTCCCCTAGGCCGTTCTAGTTATTCGTTTCGAGCATCAGAACTGCGAAAATGTTGAGTTTCTCAAGCGTTTCTTACCTACAAACTGCCATATCTCGCGAACGGATTGACCAATCCGCAAAATTTCTGTTGCATCTGAAAGTAGAAACTCGCCCGATTACAACGGTATGCGTACTTTTCCCCTAGGCCGTTCTAGTTATTCGTTTCGAGCACCAGAACTGCGAAAATGTTGAGTTTCTCAAGCGTTTCTTACCTACAAACTGCCATATCTCGCGCACGGATTGACCAATCCGCAAAATTTCTGTTGCATCTGAAAGTAGAAACTCGCCCGATTACAACGGTATGCGTACTTTTCCCCTAGACCGTTCTAGTTATGCTTGTCGAGCATCAGAACTGCGAAAATTTTGAGTTTCTCATGCGTTTCTTACCTCCAAACTGCCATATCTCGCGAACGGATTGACCAATCCGCAAAATTTCTGTTGCATCTGAAAGTAGAAACTCGCCCGATTACAACGGTATGCGTACTTTTCCCCTAGACCGTTCTAGTTATGCTTGTCGAGCATCAGAACTGCGAAAATTTTGAGTTTCTCATGCGTTTCTTACCTCCAAACTGCCATATCTCGCGAACGGATTGACCAATCCGCAAAATTTCTGTTGCATCTGAAAGTAGAAACTCGCCCGATTACAACGGTATGCGTACTTTTCCCCTAGGCCGTTCTAGTTATTCGTTTCGAGCATCAGAACTGCGAAAATGTTGAGTTTCTCAAGCGTTTCTTACCTACAAACTGCCATATCTCGCGAACGGATTGACCAATCCGCAAAATTTCTGTTGCATCTGAAAGTAGAAACTCGCCCGATTACAACGGTATGCGTACTTTTCCCCTAGTCCGTTCTAGTTATTCGTATCGAGCATCAGAACTGCGAAAATTTTGAGTTTCTCAAGCGTTTCTTACCTCCAAACTGCCATATCTCGCGAACGGATTGACCAATCCGCAAAATTTCTGTTGCATCTGAGAGTACAAACTCGCCCGATTACAACGGTATGCCTACTTTTCCCCTAGGCCGTTCTAGTTATTCGTTTCGAGCATCAGAACTGCGAAAATTTTGAGTTTCTCAAGCGTTTCTTACTTCCAAACTGCCATATCTCGCGAACGGATTGACCAATCCGCAAAATTTCTGATGCATCTGAAAGTAGAAACTCGCCCGATTACAACGGTATGCGTACTTTTCCCCTAGGCCGCTCTAGTTATTCGTTTCAAGCATCAGAACTGCGAAAATTTTGTGTTTCTCAAGTGTTTCATACTTCCAAACTGCCATATCTCGCGAACGGATTGACCAAACCGCAAAATTTCTGATGCATCTGAAAGTAGAAACTCGCCCGATTACAACGGTATGCGTACTTTTCCCTAGGCCGTTGTAGTTATTCGCTTCGAGCATGAGAACTGCGAAAATTTTGAGTTTCTCAAGCGTTTCTTACCTCCAAACTGCCACATCTCGCGAACGGATTGACTAATCCGCAAAATTTCTGTTGCATCTGAAAGTAGAAACTTGCCCGATTACAACGGTATGGGTACTTTTCCCCTAGGCCGTTCTAGTTATTCGTTTCGAGCATCAGAACTGCGAAAATTTTGAGTTTCTCAAGCGTTTCTTACCTCCAAACTGCCATATCTCGCGAACGGATTGACCAATCCACAAAATTTTTATTGCATCTGAAAGTAGAAAGTCGCCCGATTACAACGGTATGCGTACTTTTCCCCTAGACCGTTCTAGTTATGCTTGTCGAGCATCAGAACTGCGAAAATTTTGAGTTTCTCAAGCGTTTCTTACCTCCAAACTGCCATATCTCGCGAACGGATTGACTAATCCGCAAAATTTCTGTTGCATCTGAAAGTAGAAACTCTCCCGATTACAACGGTATGCGTACTTTTCCCCTAGGCCGTTCTAGTTATTCGTTTCGAGCATCAGAACTGCGAAAATGTTGAGTTTCTCAAGCGTTTCTTACCTACAAACTGCCATATCTCGCGAACGGATTGACCAATCCGCAAAATTTCTGTTGCATCTGAAAGTAGAAACTCGCCCGATTACTACGGTATGCGTACTTTTCCCCTAGGCCGTTCTAGTTATTCGTTTCGAGCATGAGAACTGCGAAAATTTTGAGTTTCTCAAGCGTTTCTTACTTCCAAACTGCCATATCTCGCGAACGGATTGACCAATCCGCAAAATTTCTGTTGCATCTGAAAGTAGAAACTCGCCCGATTACAACGGTATGCGTACTTTTCCCCTAGGCCGTTCTAGTTAATCGTTTCGAGCATCAGAACTGCAAAAATTTTGAGTTTCTCAAGCGTTTCTTACTTCCAAACTGCCATATCTCGCGAACGGATTGACCAATCCGCAAAATTTCTGATGCATCTGAAAGTAGAAACTCGCCCGATTACAACGGTATGCGTACTTTTCCCCTGGGCCGCTCTAGTTATTCGTTTCGAGCATCAGAACTGCGAAAATTTTGTGTTTCTCAAGTGTTTCATACTTCCAAACTGCCATATCTCGCGAACGGATTGACCAAACCGCAAAATTTCTGTTGCATCTGAAAGTAGAAACTCGCCCGATTACAACGGTATGCGTACTTTTCCCCTAGGCCGTTCTGGTTATTCGTTTCGAGCATCAGAACTGTGAAAATTTTGAGTTTCTCAACCGTTTCTTACCTCCAAACTGCCATATCTCGCGAACGGATTGACCAATCCGCAAAATTTCTGTTCCATCTGAAAGTAGAAAGTCGCCCGATTACAACGGTATGCGTACTTTTCCCCTAGTCCGTTCTAGTTATTCGTATCGAGCATCAGAACTGCGAAAATTTTGAGTTTCTCAAGCGTTTCTTACCTCCAAACTGCCATATCTCGCGAACGGATTGACCAATCCGCAAAATTTCTGTTGCATCTGAGAGTACAAACTCGCCCGATTACAACGGTATGCCTACTTTTCCCCTAGGCCGTTCTAGTTATTCGTTTCGAGCATCAGAACTGCGAAAATTTTGAGTTTCTCAAGCGTTTCTTACTTCCAAACTGCCATATCTCGCGAACGGATTGACCAATCCGCAAAATTTCTGATGCATCTGAAAGTAGAAACTCGCCCGATTACAACGGTATGCGTACTTTTCCCCTAGGCCGCTCTAGTTATTCGTTTCAAGCATCAGAACTGCGAAAATTTTGTGTTTCTCAAGTGTTTCATACTTCCAAACTGCCATATCTCGCGAACGGATTGACCAAACCGCAAAATTTCTGATGCATCTGAAAGTAGAAACTCGCCCGATTACAACGGTATGCGTACTTTTCCCTAGGCCGTTGTAGTTATTCGCTTCGAGCATGAGAACTGCGAAAATTTTGAGTTTCTCAAGCGTTTCTTACCTCCAAACTGCCACATCTCGCGAACGGATTGACTAATCCGCAAAATTTCTGTTGCATCTGAAAGTAGAAACTTGCCCGATTACAACGGTATGGGTACTTTTCCCCTAGGCCGTTCTAGTTATTCGTTTCGAGCATCAGAACTGCGAAAATTTTGAGTTTCTCAAGTGTTTCTTACCTCCAAACTGCCATATCTCGCGAACGGATTGACCAATCCACAAAATTTTTATTGCATCTGAAAGTAGAAAGTCGCCCGATTACAACGGTATGCGTACTTTTCCCCTAGACCGTTCTAGTTATGCTTGTCGAGCATCAGAACTGCGAAAATTTTGAGTTTCTCAAGCGTTTCTTACCTCCAAACTGCCATATCTCGCGAACGGATTGACTAATCCGCAAAATTTCTGTTGCATCTGAAAGTAGAAACTCTCCCGATTACAACGGTATGCGTACTTTTCCCCTAGGCCGTTCTAGTTATTCGTTTCGAGCATCAGAACTGCGAAAATGTTGAGTTTCTCAAGCGTTTCTTACCTACAAACTGCCATATCTCGCGAACGGATTGACCAATCCGCAAAATTTCTGTTGCATCTGAAAGTAGAAACTCGCCCGATTACTACGGTATGCGTACTTTTCCCCTAGGCCGTTCTAGTTATTCGTTTCGAGCATGAGAACTGCGAAAATTTTGAGTTTCTCAAGCGTTTCTTACTTCCAAACTGCCATATCTCGCGAACGGATTGACCAATCCGCAAAATTTCTGTTGCATCTGAAAGTAGAAACTCGCCCGATTACAACGGTATGCGTACTTTTCCCCTAGGCCGTTCTAGTTAATCGTTTCGAGCATCAGAACTGCAAAAATTTTGAGTTTCTCAAGCGTTTCTTACTTCCAAACTGCCATATCTCGCGAACGGATTGACCAATCCGCAAAATTTCTGATGCATCTGAAAGTAGAAACTCGCCCGATTACAACGGTATGCGTACTTTTCCCCTGGGCCGCTCTAGTTATTCGTTTCGAGCATCAGAACTGCGAAAATTTTGTGTTTCTCAAGTGTTTCATACTTCCAAACTGCCATATCTCGCGAACGGATTGACCAAACCGCAAAATTTCTGTTGCATCTGAAAGTAGAAACTCGCCCGATTACAACGGTATGCGTACTTTTCCCCTAGGCCGTTCTGGTTATTCGTTTCGAGCATCAGAACTGTGAAAATTTTGAGTTTCTCAACCGTTTCTTACCTCCAAACTGCCATATCTCGCGAACGGATTGACCAATCCGCAAAATTTCTGTTCCATCTGAAAGTAGAAAGTCGCCCGATTACAACGGTATGCGTACTTTTCCCCTAGAACGTTCTAGTTATGCTTGTCGAGCATCAGAACTGCGAAAATTTTGAGTTCCTCAAGCGTTTCTTACCTCCAAACTGCCATATCTCGCGAACGGATTGACCAATCCGCAAAATTTCTGTTGCATCTGAAAGTAGAAACTCGCCCGATTACAACGCTATGCCTACTTTTCCCCTAGGCCGTTCTAGTTATTCGTTTCGAGCATCAGAACTGCGAAAATTTTGAGTTTCTCAAGCGTTTCTTACCTCCAAACTGCCATATCTCGCGAACGGATTGACCAATCCGCAAAATTTCTGTTGCATCTGAAAGTAGAAACTCGCCCGATTACAACGGTATGCGTACTTTTCCCCTAGTCCGTTCTAGTTATTCGTTTCGAGCATCAGAACTGCGAAAATTTTGAGTTTCTCAAGCGTTTCTTACCTCCAAACTGCCATGTCTCGCGAACGGATTGACCAATCCGCAAAATTTCTGTTGCATCTGAGAGTACAAACTCGCCCGATTACAACGGAATGCGTACTTTTCCCCTAGGCCGCTCTAGTTATTCGTTTCGAGCATCAGAACTGCGAAAATTTTGTGTTTCTCAAGTGTTTCATACTTCCAAACTGCCATATCTCGCGAACGGATTGACCAATCCGCAAAATTTCTGATGCATCTGAAAGTAGAAACTCGTGCGATTACAACGGTATGCGTACTTTTCCCCTAGGCCGTTGTAGCTATTCGCTTCGAGCATGGGAACTGCGAAAATTTTGGGTTTCTCAAGCGTTGCTTACCTCCAAACTGCCATATCTCGCGAACGGATTGACCAATTCGCAAAATTTCTGTTGCATCTGAAAGTAGAAACTCGCCCGATTACAACGGTATGCGTACTTTTCCCCTAGGCCGTTCTGGTTACTCGTTTCGAGCATCAGAACTGTGATAATTTTGAGTTTCTCAACCGTTTCTTACCTCCAAACTGCCACATCTCGCGAACGGATTGACCAATCCGCAAAATTTCTGTTGCATCTGAAAGTAGAAAGTCGCCCGATTACAACGGTATGCGTACTTTTCCCCTAGACCGTTCTAGTTATGCTTGTCGAGCATCAGAACTGCGAAAATTTTGAGTTTCTCAAGCGTTTCTTACCTCCAAACTGCCATATCTCGCGAACGGATTGACTAATCCTCAAAATTTCTGTTGCATCTGAAAGTAGAAACTCGCCCGATTACAACGGTATGCGTACTTTTCCCCTAGGCCGTTCTAGTTAATCGTTTCGAGCATCAGAACTGCGAAAATTTTGAGTTTCTCAAGCGTTTCTTACCTCCAAACTGCCATATCTCGCGAACGGATTGCACAATCCGCAAAATTTCTGTTGCATCTGAAAGTAGAAACTCGCCCGATTACAACGGTATGCGTACTTTTCCCCTAGGCCTTTCTGGTTATTCGTTTCGAGCATCAGAACTGTGAAAATTTTGAGTTTCTCAACCGTTTCTTACCTCCAAACTGCCATATCTCGCGAACGGATTGACCAATCCGCAAAATTTCTGTTGCATCTGAAAGTAGAAAGTCGCCCGATTACAACGGTATGCGTACTTTTCCCCTAGAACGTTCTAGTTATGCTTGTCGAGCATCAGAACTGCGAAAATTTTGAGTTTCCCAAGCGTTTCTTACCTCCAAACTGCCATATCTCGCGAACGGATTGACCAATCCGCAAAATTTCTGTTGCATCTGAAAGTAGAAACTCGCCCGATTACAACGGTATGCGTACTTTTCCCCTAGGCCGTTCTAGTTATTCGTTTCGAGCATCAGAACTGCTAAAATGTTGAGTTTCTCAAGCGTTTCTTACCTACAAACTGCCATATCTCGCGAACGGATTGACCAATCCGCAAAATTTCGGTTGCATCTGAAAGTAGAAATTCGCCCGATTACAACGGTATGCATACTTTTCCCCTAGACCGTTCTAGTTATGCTTGTCGAGCATCAGAACTGCGAAAATTTTGAGCTTCTCAAGCGTTTCTTACCTCCAAACTGCCATATCTCGCGAACGGATTGACCAATCCGCAAAATTTCTGTTGCATCTGAAAGTAGAAACTCGCCCGATTACAACGGTATGCGTACTTTTCCCCTAGACCGTTCTAGTTATGCTTGTCGAGCATCAGAACTGCGAAAATTTTGAGTTTCTCAAGCGTTTCTTACCTCCAAACTGCCATATCTCGCGAACGGATTGACCAATCCGCAAAATTTCTGTTGCATCTGAAAGTAGAAACTCGCCCGATTACAACGGTATGCGTACTTTTCCCCTAGGCCGTTCTAGTTATTCGTTTCGAGCATCAGAACTGCGAAAATGTTGAGTTTCTCAAGCGTTTCTTACCTACAAACTGCCATATCTCGCGAACGGATTGACCAATCCGCAAAATTTCTGTTGCATCTGAAAGTAGAAATTCGCCCGATTACAACGGTATGCATACTTTTCCCCTAGACCGTTCTAGTTATGCTTGTCGAGCATCAGAACTGCGAAAATTTTGACCTTCTCAAGCGTTTCTTACCTCCAAACTGCCATATCTCGCGAACGGATTGACCAATCCGCAAAATTTCTGTTGCATCTGAAAGTAGAAACTCGCCCGATTACAACGGTATGCGTACTTTTCCCCTAGACCGTTCTAGTTATGCTTTTCGAGCATCAGAACTGCGAAAATTTTGAGTTTCTCAAGCGTTTCTTACCTCCAAACTGCCATATCTCGCGAACGGATTGACCAATCCGCAAAATTTCTGTTGCATCTGAAAGTAGAAACTCGCCCGATTACAACGGTATGCGTACTTTTCCCCTAGGCCGTTCTAGTTATTCGTTTCGAGCATCAGAACTGCGAAAATTTTGAGTTTCTCAAGCGTTTCTTACTTCCAAACTGCCATATCTCGCGAACGGATTGACCAATCCGCAAAATTTCTGTTGCATCTGAAAGTAGAAACTCGCCCGATTACAACGGTATGCGTACTTTTCCCCTAGTCCGTTCTAGTTATTCGTTTCGAGCATCAGAACTGCGAAAATTTTGAGTTTCTCAAGCGTTTCTTACCTCCAAACTGCCATATCTCGCGAACGGATTGAACAATCCGCAAAATTTCTGTTGCATCTGAGAGTACAAACTCGCCCGATTACAACGGTATGCCTACTTTTCCCCTAGGCCGTTCTAGTTATTCGTTTCGAGCATCAGAACTGCGAAAATTTTGAGTTTCTCAAGCGTTTCTTACTTCCAAACTGCCATATCTCGCGAACGGATTGACCAATCCGCAAAATTTCTGATGCATCTGAAAGTAGAAACTCGCCCGATTACAACGGTATGCGTACTTTTCCCCTAGGCCGCTCTAGTTATTCGTTTCGAGCATCAGAACTGCGAAAATTTTGTGTTTCTCAAGTGTTTCATACTTCCAAACTGCCATATCTCGCGAACGGATTGACCAAACAGCAAAATTTCTGATGCATCTGAAAGTAGAAACTCGCCCGATTACAACGGTATGCGTACTTTTCCCCTAGGCCGTTCTAGTTATTCGTTTCGAGCATCAGAACTGCGAAAATTTTGAGTTTCTCAAGCGTTTCTTACTTCCAAACTGCCATATCTCGCGAACGGATTGACCAATCCGCAAAATTTCTGTTGCATCTGAAAGTAGAAACTCGCCCGATTACAACGGTATGCGTACTTTTCCCCTAGTCCGTTCTAGTTATTCGTTTCGAGCATCAGAACTGCGAAAATTTTGAGTTTCTCAAGCGTTTCTTACCTCCAAACTGCCATATCTCGCGAACGGATTGACCAATCCGCAAAATTTCTGTTGCATCTGAGAGTACAAACTCGGCCGATTACAACGGTATGCCTACTTTTCCCCTAGGCCGTTCTAGTTATTCGTTTCGAGCATCAGAACTGCGAAAATTTTGAGTTTCTCAAGCGTTTCTTACTTCCAAACTGCCATATCTCGCGAACGGATTGACCAATCCGCAAAATTTCTGATGCATCTGAAAGTAGAAACTCGCCCGATTACAACGGTATGCGTACTTTTCCCCTAGGCCGCTCTAGTTATTCGTTTCGAGCATCAGAACTGCGAAAATTTTGTGTTTCTCAAGTGTTTCATACTTCCGAACTGCCATATCTCGCGAACGGATTGACCAAACAGCAAAATTTCTGATGCATCTGAAAGTAGAAACTCGCCCGATTACAACGGTATGCGTACTTTTCCCCTAGGCCGTTGTAGTTATTCGCTTCGAGCATGAGAACTGCGAAAATTTTGAGTTTCTCAAGCGTTTCTTACCTCCAAACTGCCACATCTCGCGAACGGATTGACTAGTCCGCAAAATTTCTGTTGCATCTGAAAGTAGAAACTCGCCCGATTACAACGGTATGCGTACTTTTCCCCTAGGCCGTTCTAGTTATTCGTTTCGAGCATCAGAACTGCGAAAATTTTGAGTTTCTCAAGCGTTTCTTACCTCCAAACTGCCATATCTCGCGAACGGATTGACCAATCCACAAAATTTTTATTGCATCTGAAAGTAGAAAGTCGCCCGATTACAACGGTATGCGTACTTTTCCCCTAGACCGTTCTAGTTATGCTTGTCGAGCATCAGAACTGCGAAAATTTTAAGTTACTCAAGCGTTTCTTACCTCCAAACTGCCATATCTCGCGAACGGATTGACCAATCCGCAAAATTTCTGTTGCATCTGAAAGTAGAAACTCGCCCGATTACAACGGTATGCGTACTTTTCCCCTAGGCCGTTCTAGTTATTCGTTTCGAGCATCAGAACTGCGAAAATTTTGAGTTTCTCAAGCGTTTCTTACCTCCAAACTGCCATATCTCGCGAACGGATTGACCAATCCGCAAAATTTCTGTTGCATCTGAAAGTATAAACTCGCCCGATTACAACGGTATGCGTACTTTTCCCCTAGTCCGTTCTAGTTATTCGTTTCGAGCATCAGAACTGCGAAAATTTTGAGTTTCTCAACCGTTTCTTACCTCCAAACTGCCATATCTCGCGAACGGATTGAACAATCCGCAAAATTTCTGTTGCATCTGAAAGTAGAAACTCGCCCGATTACAACGGTATGCGTACTTTTCCCCTAGGCCGTTCTAGTTAATCGTTTCGAGCATCCGAACTGCAAAAATTTTAGGTTTCTCAAGCGTTTCTTACTTCCAAACTGCCATATCTCGCGAACGGATTGACCAATACGCAAAATTTCTGATGCATCTGAAAGTAGAAATTCGCCCGATTACAACGGTATGCGTACTTTTCCCCTAGGCCGCTCTAGTTATTCGTTTCGAGCATCAGAACTGCGAAAATTTTGTGTTTCTCAAGTGTTTCATACTTCCAAACTGCCATATCTCGCGAACGGATTGACCAAACCGCAAAATTTCTGTTGCATCTGAAAGTAGAAACTCGCCCGATTACAACGGTATGCGTACTTTTCCCCTAGGCCGTTCTGGTTATTCGTTTCGAGCATCAGAACTGTGAAAATTTTGAGTTTCTCAACCGTTTCTTACCTCCAAACTGCCATATCTCGCGAACGGATTGACTAATCCGCAAAATTTCTGTTGCATCTGAAAGTAGAAAGTCGTCCGATTACAACGGTATGCGTACTTTTCCCCTAGACCGTTCTAGTTATGCTTGTCGAGCATCAGAACTGCGAAAATTTTGAGTTTCTCAACCGTTTCTTACCTCCAAACTGCCATATCTCGCGAACGGATTGACTAATCCGCAAAATTTCTGTTGCATCTGAAAGTAGAAACTCGCCCGATTACAACGGTATGCGTACTTTTCCCCTAGGCCGTTCTAGTTATTCGTTTCGAGCATCAGAACTGTGAAAATTTTGAGTTTCTCAACCGTTTCTTACCTCCAAACTGCCATATCTCGCGAACGGATTGACCAATCCGCAAAATTTCTGTTGCATCTGAAAGTAGAAAGTCGCCCGATTACAACGGTATGCGTACTTTTCCCCTAGAACGTTCTAGTTATGCTTGTCGAGCATCAGAACTGCGAAAATTTTGAGTTTCCCAAGCGTTTCTTACCTCCAAACTGCCATATCTCGCGAACGGATTGACCAATCCGCAAAATTTCTGTTGCATCTGAAAGTAGAAACTCGCCCGATTACAACGGTGTGCGTACTTTTCCCCTAGGCCGTTCTAGTTATTCGTTTCGAGCATCAGAACTGCTAAAATGTTGAGTTTCTCAAGCGTTTCTTACCTACAAACTGCCATATCTCGCGAACGGATTGACCAATCCGCAAAATTTCGGTTGCATCTGAAAGTAGAAATTCGCCCGATTACAACGGTATGCATACTTTTCCCCTAGACCGTTCTAGTTATGCTTGTCGAGCATCAGAACTGCGAAAATTTTGAGCTTCTCAAGCGTTTCTTACCTCCAAACTGCCATATCTCGCGAACGGATTGACCAATCCGCAAAATTTCTGTTGCATCTGAAAGTAGAAACTCGCCCGATTACAACGGTATGCGTACTTTTCCCCTAGACCGTTCTAGTTATGCTTTTCGAGCATCAAAACTGCGAAAATTTTGAGTTTCTCAAGCGTTTCTTACCTCCAAACTGCCATATCTCGCGAACGGATTGACCAATGCGCAAAATTTCTGTTGCATCTGAAAGTAGAAACTCGCCCGATTACAACGGTATGCGTACTTTTCCCCTAGGCCGTTCTAGTTATTCGTTTCGAGCATCAGAACTGCGAAAATTTTGTGTTTCTCAAGCGTTTCTTACTTCCAAACTGCCATATCTCGCGAACGGATTGACCAATCCGCAAAATTTCTGTTGCATCTGAAAGTAGAAACTCGCCCGATTACAACGGTATGCGTACTTTTCCCCTAGTCCGTTCTAGTTATTCGTTTCGAGCATCAGAACTGCGAAAATTTTGAGTTTCTCAAGCGTTTCTTACCTCCAAACTGCCATATCTCGCGAACGGATTGACCAATCCGCAAAATTTCTGTTGCATCTGAGAGTACAAACTCGCCCGATTACAACGGTATGCCTACTTTTCCCCTAGGCCGTTCTAGTTATTCGTTTCGAGCATCAGAACTGCGAAAATTTTGAGTTTCTCAAGCGTTTCTTACTTCCAAACTGCCATATCTCGCGAACGGATTGACCAATCCGCAAAATTTCTGATGCATCTGAAAGTAGAAACTCGCCCGATTACAACGGTATGCGTACTTTTCCCCTAGGCCGCTCTAGTTATTCGTTTCGAGCATCAGAACTGCGAAAATTTTGTGTTTCTCAAGTGTTTCATACTTCCAAACTGCCATATCTCGCGAACGGATTGACCAAACCGCAAAATTTCTGATGCATCTGAAAGTAGAAACTCGCCCGATTACAACGGTATGCGTACTTTTCCCCTAGGCCGTTGTAGTTATTCGCTTCGAGCATGAGAACTGCGAAAATTTTGAGTTTCTCAAGCGTTTCTTACCTCCAAACTGCCACATCTCGCGAACGGATTGACTAATCCGCAAAATTTCTTTTGCATCTGAAAGTAGAAACTTGCCCGATTACAACGGTATGCGTACTTTTCCCCTAGGCCGTTCTAGTTATTCGTTTCGAGCATCAGAACTGCGAAAATTTTGAGTTTCTCAAGCGTTTCTTACCTCCAAACTGCCATATCTCGCGAACGGATTGACCAATCCACAAAATTTTTATTGCATCTGAAAGTAGAAAGTCGCCCGATTACAACGGTATGCGTACTTTTCCCCTAGACCGTTCTAGTTATGCTTGTCGAGCATCAGAACTGCGAAAATTTTAAGTTACTCAAGCGTTTCTTACCTACAAACTGCCATATCTCGCGAACGGATTGACCAATCCGCAAAATTTCTGTTGCATCTGAAAGTAGAAACTCGCCCGATTACAACGGTATGCGTACTTTTCCCCTAGACCGTTCTAGTTATGCTTGTCGAGCATCAGAACTGCGAAAATTTTGAGTTTCTCAAGCGTTTCTTACCTCAAAACTGCCATATCTCACAAACGGATTGACCAATCCGCAAAATTTCTGTTGCATCTGAAAGTAGAAACTCGCCCGATTACAACGGTATGCGTACTTTTCCCCTACACCGTTCTAGTTATGCTTGTCGAGCATCAGAACTGCGAAAATTTTGAGTTTCTCAAGCGTTTCTTACTTCCAAACTGTCATATCTCGCGAACGGATTGACAAATCCGCAAAATTTCTATTGCATCTGAAAGTAGAATCTCGCCCGATTACAACGGTATGCGTACTTTTCCCCTAGGCCGTTCTAGTTAATCGTTTCGAGCATCAGAACTGCAAAAATTTTGAGTTTCTCAAGCGTTTCTTACTTCCAAACTGCCATATCTCGCGAACGGATTGACCAATCCGCAAAATTTCTGATGCATCTGAAAGTAGAAACTCGCCCGATTACAACGGTATGCGTACTTTTCCCCTAGGCCGCTCTAGTTATTCGTTTCGAGCATCAGAACTGCGAAAATTTTGTGTTTCTCAAGTGTTTCATACTTCCAAACTGCCATATCTCGCGAACGGATTGACCAAACCGCAAAATTTCTGTTGCATCTGAAAGTAGAAACTCGCCCGATTACAACGGTATGCGTACTTTTCCCCTAGGCCGTTCTGGTTATTCGTTTCGAGCATCAGAACTGTGAAAATTTTGAGTTTCTCAACCGTTTCTTACCTTCAAACTGCCATATCTCGCGAACGGATTGACCAATCCGCAAAATTTCTGTTCCATCTGAAAGTAGAAAGTCGCCCGATTACAACGGTATGCGTACTTTTCCCCTAGAACGTTCTAGTTATGCTTGTCGAGCATCAGAACTGCGAAAATTTTGAGTTTCTCAAGCGTTTCTTACCTCCAAACTGCCATATCTCGCGAACGGATTGACCAATCCGCAAAATTTCTGTTGCATCTGAAAGTAGAAATTCGCCCGATTACAACGCTATGCCTACTTTTCCCCTAGGCCGTTCTAGTTATTCGTTTCGAGCATCAGAACTGCGAAAATTTTGAGTTTCTCAAGCGTTTCTTACCTCCAAACTGCCATATCTCGCGAACGGATTGACCAATCCGCAAAATTTCTGTTGCATCTGAAAGTAGAAACTCGCCCGATTACAACGCTATGCCTACTTTTCCCCTAGGCCGTTCTAGTTATTCGTTTCGAGCATCAGAACTGCGAAAATGTTGAGTTTCTCAAGCGTTTCTTACCTACAAACTGCCATATCTCGCGAACGGATTGACCAATCCGCAAAATTTCTGTTGCATCTGAAAGTAGAAATTCGCCCGATTACAACGGTATGCGTACTTTTCCCCTAGACCGTTCTAGTTATGCTTGTCGAGCATCAGAACTGCGAAAATTTTGAGTTTCTCAAGCGTTTCTTACCTCCAAACTGCCATATCTCGCGAACGGATTGACCAATCCGCAAAATTTCTGTTGCATCTGAAAGTAGAAACTCGCCCGATTACAACGCTATGCCTACTTTTCCCCTAGGCCGTTCTAGTTATTCGTTTCGAGCATCAGAACTGCGAAAATTTTGAGTTTCTCAAGCGTTTCTTACCTCCAAACTGCCATATCTCGCGAACGGATTGACCAATCCGCAAAATTTCTGTTGCATCTGAAAGTAGAAACTCGCCCGATTACAACGCTATGCCTACTTTTCCCCTAGGCCGTTCTAGTTATTCGTTTCGAGCATCAGAACTGCGAAAATGTTGAGTTTCTCAAGCGTTTCTTACCTACAAACTGCCATATCTCGCGAACGGATTGACCAATCCGCAAAATTCCTGTTGCATCTGAAAGTAGAAATTCGCCCGATTACAACGGTATGCGTACTTTTCCCCTAGACCGTTCTAGTTATGCTTGTCGAGCATCAGAACTGCGAAAATTTTGAGTTTCTCAAGCGTTTCTTACCTCCAAACTGCCATATCTCGCGAACGGATTGACCAATCCGCAAAATTTCTGTTGCATCTGAAAGTAGAAACTCGCCCGATTACAACGCTATGCCTACTTTTCCCCTAGGCCGTTCTAGTTATTCGTTTCGAGCATCAGAACTGCGAAAATGTTGAGTTTCTCAAGCGTTTCTTACCTACAAACTGCCATATCTCGGGAACGGATTGACCAATCCGCAAAATTTCTGTTGCATCTGAAAGTAGAAATTCGCCCGATTACAACGGTATGCGTACTTTTCCCCTAGACCGTTCTAGTTATGCTTGTCGAGCATCAGAACTGCGAAAATTTTGAGTTTCTCAAGCGTTTCTTACCTCCAAACTGCCATATCTCGCGAACGGATTGACCAATCCGCAAAATTTCTGTTGCATCTGAAAGTAGAAACTCGCCCGATTACAACGCTATGCCTACTTTTCCCCTAGGCCGTTCTAGTTATTCGTGTCGAGCATCAGAACTGCGAAAATGTTGAGTTTCTCAAGCGTTTCTTACCTACAAACTGCCATATCTCGCGAACGGATTGACCAATCCGCAAAATTTCTGTTGCATCAGAAAGTAGAAATTCGCCCGATTACAACGGTATGCGTACTTTTCCCCTAGACCGTTCTAGTTATGCTTGTCGAGCATCAGAACTGCGAAAATTTTGAGTTTCTCAAGCGTTTCTTACCTCCAAACTGCCATATCTCGCGAACGGATTGACCAATCCGCAAAATTTCTGTTGCATCTGAAAGTAGAAACTCGCCCGATTACAACGGTATGCGTACTTTTCCCTAGACCGTTCTAGTTATGCTTGTCGAGCATCAGAACTGCGAAAATTTTGAGTTTCTCAAGCGTTTCTTACCTCCAAACTGCCATATCTCGCGAACGGATTGACCAATCCGCAAAATTTCTGTTGCATCTGAAAGTAGAAACTCGCCCGATTACAACGGTATGCGTACTTTTCCCGTAGATCGTTGTAGTTATTCGTTTCGAGCATCAGAACTGCGAAAATTTTGAGTTTCTCAAGCGTTTCTTACTTCCAAACTGCCATATCTCGCGAACGGATTGACCAATCCGCAAAATTTCTGTTGCATCTGAAAGTAGAAACTCGCCCGATTACAACGGTATGCGTACTTTTCCCCTAGGCCGTTCTGGTTATTCGTTTCGAGCATCAGAACTGTGAAAATTTTGATTTTCTCAACCGTTTCTTACCTCCAAACTGCCATATCTCGCGAACGGATTGACCAATCCGCAAAATTTCTTTTCCATCTGAAAGTAGAAAGTCGCCCGATTACAACGGTATGCGTACTTTTCCCCTAGAACGTTCTAGTTATGCTTGTCGAGCATCAGAACTGCGAAAATTTTGAGTTTCTCAAGCGTTTCTTACCTCCAAACTGCCATATCTCGCGAACGGACTGACCAATCCGCAAAATTTCTGTTGCATCTGAAAGTAGAAACTCGCCCGATTACAACGCTATGCCTACTTTTCCCCTAGGCCGTTCTAGTTATTCGTTTCGTGCATCAGAACTGCGAAAATGTTGAGTTTCTCAAGCGTTTCTTACATACAAACTGCCATATCTCGCGAACGGATTGACCAATCCGCAAAATTTCTGTTGCATCTGAAAGTAGAAATTCGCCCGATTACAACGGTATGCGTACTTTTCCCCTAGACCGTTCTAGTTATGCTTGTCGAGCATCAGAACTGCGAAAATTTTGAGTTTCTCAAGCGTTTCTTACCTCCAAACTGCCATATCTCGCGAACAGATTGACCAATCCGCAAAATTTCTGTTGCATCTGAAAGTAGAAACTCGCCCGATTACAACGGTATGCGTACTTTTCCCCTAGGCCGTTCTAGTTATTCGTTTCGAGCATCAGAACTGCGAAAATTTTGAGTTTCTCAAGCGTTCCTTACTTCCAAACTGCCATATCTCGCGAACGGATTGACCAATCCGCAAAATTTCTGTTACATCTGAAAGTAGAAACTCGCCCGATTACAACGGTATGCGTACTTTTCCCCTAGGCCGTTCTAGTTAATCGTTTCGAGCATCAGAACTGCGAAAATTTTGAGTTTCTCAAGCGTTTCTTACTTCCAAACTGCCATATCTCGCGAACGGATTGACCAATCCGCAAAATTTCTGATGCATCTGAAAGTAGAGACTCGCCCGATTACAACAGTATGCGTACTTTTCCCCTAGGCCGCTCTAGTTATTCGTTTCGAGCATCAGAACTGCGAAAATTTTGTGTTTCTCAAGTGTTTCATACTTCCAAACTGCCATATCTCGCGAACGGATTGACCAAACCGCAAAACTTCTGTTGCATCTGAAAGTAGAAACTCGCGCGATTACAATGGTATGCGTACTTTTCCCCTAGGCCGTTCTGGTTATTCGATTCGAGCATCAGAACTGTGAAAATTTTGAGTTTCTCAACCGTTTCTTACCTCCAAACTGCCATATCTCGCGAACGGATTGACCAATCCGCAAAATTTCTGTTCCATCTGAAAGTAGAAAGTCGCCCGATTACAACGGTATGCGTACTTTTCCCCTAGAACGTTCTAGTTATGCTTGTCGAGCATCAGAACTGCGAAAATTTTGAGTTTCTCAAGCGTTTCTTACCTCCAAACTGCCATATCTCGCGAACGGATTGACCAATCCGCAAAATTTCTGTTCCATCTGATAGTAGAAAGTCGCCCGATTACAACGGTATGCGTACTTTTCCCCTAGAACGTTCTAGTTATGCTTGTCGAGCATCAGAACTGCGAAAATTTTGAGTTTCTCAAGCGTTTCTTACCTACAAAATGCCATATCTCGCGAACGGATTGACCAATCCGCAAAATTTCTGTTGCATCTGAAAGTAGAAACTCGCCCGATTACAACGGTATGCGTACTTTTCCCGTAGGCCGTTTTAGTTATTCGTTTCGAGCATGAGAACTGCGAAAATTTTGGGTTTCTCAAGCGTTGCTTACCTCCAAACTGCCATATCTCGCGAACGGATTGACCAATCCGCAAAATTTCTGTTGCATCTGAAAGTAGAAACTCGCCCGTATACAACGGTATGCGTACGTTTCCCCTAGGCCGTTCTAGTTATTCGTTTCGAGCATCAGAACTGCGAAAATTTTGAGTTTCTCAAGCGTTTCTTACTTCCAAACTGCCATATCTCGCGAACGGATTGACCAATCCGCAAAATTTCTGTTGCATCTGAAAGTAGAAACTCGCCCGATTGCAACGGTATGCGTACTTTTCCCCTAGGCCGTTCTGGTTATTCGTTTCGACCATCAGAACTGTGAAAATTTTGAGTTTCTCAACCGTTTCTTACCTCCAAACTGCCATATCTCGCGAACGGATTGACCAATCCGCAAAATTTCTGTTGCATCTGAAAGTAGAAGGTCGCCCGATTACAACGGTATGCCTACTTTTCCCCTAGGCCGTTCTAGTTATTCGTTTCGAGCATCAGAACTGCGAAAATGTTGAGTTTCTCAAGCGTTTCTTACCTACAAACTGCCATATCTCGGGAACGGATTGACCAATCCGCAAAATTTCTGTTGCATCTGAAAGTAGAAATTCGCCCGATTACAACGGTATGCGTACTTTTCCCCTAGACCGTTCTAGTTATGCTTGTCGAGCATCAGAACTGCGAAAATTTTGAGTTTCTCAAGCGTTTCTTACCTCCAAACTGCCATATCTCGCGAACGGATTGACCAATCCGCAAAATTTCTGTTGCATCTGAAAGTAGAAACTCGCCCGATTACAACGCTATGCCTACTTTTCCCCTAGGCCGTTCTAGTTATTCGTGTCGAGCATCAGAACTGCGAAAATGTTGAGTTTCTCAAGCGTTTCTTACCTACAAACTGCCATATCTCGCGAACGGATTGACCAATCCGCAAAATTTCTGTTGCATCAGAAAGTAGAAATTCGCCCGATTACAACGGTATGCGTACTTTTCCCCTAGACCGTTCTAGTTATGCTTGTCGAGCATCAGAACTGCGAAAATTTTGAGTTTCTCAAGCGTTTCTTACCTCCAAACTGCCATATCTCGCGAACGGATTGACCAATCCGCAAAATTTCTGTTGCATCTGAAAGTAGAAACTCGCCCGATTACAACGGTATGCGTACTTTTCCCCTAGACCGTTCTAGTTATGCTTGTCGAGCATCAGAACTGCGAAAATTTTGAGTTTCTCAAGCGTTTCTTACCTCCAAACTGCCATATCTCGCGAACGGATTGACCAATCCGCAAAATTTCTGTTGCATCTGAAAGTAGAAACTCGCCCGATTACAACGGTATGCGTACTTTTCCCGTAGATCGTTGTAGTTATTCGTTTCGAGCATCAGAACTGCGAAAATTTTGAGTTTCTCAAGCGTTTCTTACTTCCAAACTGCCATATCTCGCGAACGGATTGACCAATCCGCAAAATTTCTGTTGCATCTGAAAGTAGAAACTCGCCCGATTACAACGGTATGCGTACTTTTCCCCTAGGCCGTTCTGGTTATTCGTTTCGAGCATCAGAACTGTGAAAATTTTGATTTTCTCAACCGTTTCTTACCTCCAAACTGCCATATCTCGCGAACGGATTGACCAATCCGCAAAATTTCTTTTCCATCTGAAAGTAGAAAGTCGCCCGATTACAACGGTATGCGTACTTTTCCCCTAGAACGTTCTAGTTATGCTTGTCGAGCATCAGAACTGCGAAAATTTTGAGTTTCTCAAGCGTTTCTTACTTCCAAACTGCCATATCTCGCGAACGGATTGACCAATCCGCAAAATTTCTGTTGCATCTGAAAGTAGAAACTCGCCCGATTACAACGGTATGCGTACTTTTCCCCTAGGCCGTTCTGGTTATTCGTTTCGAGCATCAGAACTGTGAAAATTTTGATTTTCTCAACCGTTTCTTACCTCCAAACTGCCATATCTCGCGAACGGATTGACCAATCCGCAAAATTTCTTTTCCATCTGAAAGTAGAAAGTCGCCCGATTACAACGGTATGCGTACTTTTCCCCTAGAACGTTCTAGTTATGCTTGTCGAGCATCAGAACTGCGAAAATTTTGAGTTTCTCAAGCGTTTCTTACCTCCAAACTGCCATATCTCGCGAACGGACTGACCAATCCGCAAAATTTCTGTTGCATCTGAAAGTAGAAACTCGCCCGATTACAACGCTATGCCTACTTTTCCCCTAGGCCGTTCTAGTTATTCGTTTCGTGCATCAGAACTGCGAAAATGTTGAGTTTCTCAAGCGTTTCTTACATACAAACTGCCATATCTCGCGAACGGATTGACCAATCCGCAAAATTTCTGTTGCATCTGAAAGTAGAAATTCGCCCGATTACAACGGTATGCGTACTTTTCCCCTAGACCGTTCTAGTTATGCTTGTCGAGCATCAGAACTGCGAAAATTTTGAGTTTCTCAAGCGTTTCTTACCTCCAAACTGCCATATCTCGCGAACAGATTGACCAATCCGCAAAATTTCTGTTGCATCTGAAAGTAGAAACTCGCCCGATTACAACGGTATTCGTACTTTTCCCCTAGGCCGTTCTAGTTATTCGTTTCGAGCATCAGAACTGCGAAAATTTTGAGTTTCTCAAGCGTTTCTTACTTCCAAACTGCCATATCTCGCGAACGGATTGACCAATCCGCAAAATTTCTGTTACATCTGAAAGTAGAAACTCGCCCGATTACAACGGTATGCGTACTTTTCCCCTAGGCCGTTCTAGTTAATCGTTTCGAGCATCAGAACTGCGAAAATTTTGAGTTTCTCAAGCGTTTCTTACTTCCAAACTGCCATATCTCGCGAACGGATTGACCAATCCGCAAAATTTCTGATGCATCTGAAAGTAGAGACTCGCCCGATTACAACAGTATGCGTACTTTTCCCCTAGGCCGCTCTAGTTATTCGTTTCGAGCATCAGAACTGCGAAAATTTTGTGTTTCTCAAGTGTTTCATACTTCCAAACTGCCATATCTCGCGAACGGATTGACCAAACCGCAAAACTTCTGTTGCATCTGAAAGTAGAAACTCGCGCGATTACAATGGTATGCGTACTTTTCCCCTAGAACGTTCTAGTTATGCTTGTCGAGCATCAGAACTGCGAAAATTTTGAGTTTCTCAAGCGTTTCTTACCTCCAAACTGCCATATCTCGCGAACGGATTGACCAATCCGCAAAATTTCTGTTCCATCTGATAGTAGAAAGTCGCCCGATTACAACGGTATGCGTACTTTTCCCCTAGAACGTTCTAGTTATGCTTGTCGAGCATCAGAACTGCGAAAATTTTGAGTTTCTCAAGCGTTTCTTACCTACAAAATGCCATATCTCGCGAACGGATTGACCAATCCGCAAAATTTCTGTTGCATCTGAAAGTAGAAACTCGCCCGATTACAACGGTATGCGTACTTTTCCCGTAGGCCGTTTTAGTTATTCGTTTCGAGCATGAGAACTGCGAAAATTTTGGGTTTCTCAAGCGTTGCTTACCTCCAAACTGCCATATCTCGCGAACGGATTGACCAATCCGCAAAATTTCTGTTGCATCTGAAAGTAGAAACTCGCCCGTATACAACGGTATGCGTACGTTTCCCCTAGGCCGTTCTAGTTATTCGTTTCGAGCATCAGAACTGCGAAAATTTTGAGTTTCTCAAGCGTTTCTTACTTCCAAACTGCCATATCTCGCGAACGGATTGACCAATCCGCAAAATTTCTGTTGCATCTGAAAGTAGAAACTCGCCCGATTACAACGGTATGCGTACTTTTCCCCTAGGCCGTTCTAGTTAATCGTTTCGAGCATCAGAACTGCGAAAATTTTGAGTTTCTCAAGCGTTTCTTACCTCCAAACTGCCATATCTCGCGAACAGATTGACCAATCCGCAAAATTTCTGTTGCATCTGAAAGTAGAAACTCGCCCGATTACAACGGTATTCGTACTTTTCCCCTAGGCCGTTCTAGTTATTCGTTTCGAGCATCAGAACTGCGAAAATTTTGAGTTTCTCAAGCGTTTCTTACTTCCAAACTGCCATATCTCGCGAACGGATTGACCAATCCGCAAAATTTCTGTTACATCTGAAAGTAGAAACTCGCCCGATTACAACGGTATGCGTACTTTTCCCCTAGGCCGTTCTAGTTAATCGTTTCGAGCATCAGAACTGCGAAAATTTTGAGTTTCTCAAGCGTTTCTTACTTCCAAACTGCCATATCTCGCGAACGGATTGACCAATCCGCAAAATTTCTGATGCATCTGAAAGTAGAGACTCGCCCGATTACAACAGTATGCGTACTTTTCCCCTAGGCCGCTCTAGTTATTCGTTTCGAGCATCAGAACTGCGAAAATTTTGTGTTTCTCAAGTGTTTCATACTTCCAAACTGCCATATCTCGCGAACGGATTGACCAAACCGCAAAACTTCTGTTGCATCTGAAAGTAGAAACTCGCGCGATTACAATGGTATGCGTACTTTTCCCCTAGAACGTTCTAGTTATGCTTGTCGAGCATCAGAACTGCGAAAATTTTGAGTTTCTCAAGCGTTTCTTACCTCCAAACTGCCATATCTCGCGAACGGATTGACCAATCCGCAAAATTTCTGTTCCATCTGATAGTAGAAAGTCGCCCGATTACAACGGTATGCGTACTTTTCCCCTAGAACGTTCTAGTTATGCTTGTCGAGCATCAGAACTGCGAAAATTTTGAGTTTCTCAAGCGTTTCTTACCTACAAAATGCCATATCTCGCGAACGGATTGACCAATCCGCAAAATTTCTGTTGCATCTGAAAGTAGAAACTCGCCCGATTACAACGGTATGCGTACTTTTCCCGTAGGCCGTTTTAGTTATTCGTTTCGAGCATGAGAACTGCGAAAATTTTGGGTTTCTCAAGCGTTGCTTACCTCCAAACTGCCATATCTCGCGAACGGATTGACCAATCCGCAAAATTTCTGTTGCATCTGAAAGTAGAAACTCGCCCGTATACAACGGTATGCGTACGTTTCCCCTAGGCCGTTCTAGTTATTCGTTTCGAGCATCAGAACTGCGAAAATTTTGAGTTTCTCAAGCGTTTCTTACTTCCAAACTGCCATATCTCGCGAACGGATTGACCAATCCGCAAAATTTCTGTTGCATCTGAAAGTAGAAACTCGCCCGATTACAACGGTATGCGTACTTTTCCCCTAGGCCGTTCTAGTTAATCGTTTCGAGCATCAGAACTGCGAAAATTTTGAGTCTCTCAAGCGTTTCTTATTTCCAAACTGCCATATCTCGCGAACGGATTGACCAATCCGCAAAATTTCTGATGCATCTGAAAGTAGAAACTCGCCCGATTACAACGGTATGCGTACTTTTCCCCTAGGCCGCTCTAGTTATTCGTTTCGAGCATCAGAACTCCGAAAATTTTGTGTTTCTCAAGTGTTTCATACTTCCAAACTGCCATATCTCGCGAACGGATTGACCAATCCGCAAAGTTTCTGTTGCATCTGAAAGTAGAAACTCGCCCGATTGCAACGGTATGCGTACTTTTCCCCTAGGCCGTTCTGGTTATTCGTTTCGACCATCAGAACTGTGAAAATTTTGAGTTTCTCAACCGTTTCTTACCTCCAAACTGCCATATCTCGCGAACGGATTGACCAATCCGCAAAATTTCTGTTGCATCTGAAAGTAGAAGGTCGCCCGATTACAACGGTATGCCTACTTTTCCCCTAGAACGTTCTAGTTATGCTTGTCGAGCATCAGAACTGCGAAAATTTTGAGTTTCTCAAGCGTTTCTTACCTCCAAACTGCCATATCTCGCGAACGGATTGACCAATCCGCAAAATTTCTGTTGCATCTGAAAGTAGAAACTCGCCCGATTACAACGGTATGCGTACTTTTCCCCTAGACCGTTCTAGTTATGCTTGTCGAGCATCAGAACTGTGAAAATTTTGATTTTCTCAACCGTTTCTTACCTCCAAACTGCCATATCTCGCGAACGGATTGACCAATCCGCAAAATTTCTTTTCCATCTGAAAGTAGAAAGTCGCCCGATTACAACGGTATGCGTACTTTTCCCCTAGAACGTTCTAGTTATGCTTGTCGAGCATCAGAACTGCGAAAATTTTGAGTTTCTCAAGCGTTTCTTACCTCCAAACTGCCATATCTCGCGAACGGACTGACCAATCCGCAAAATTTCTGTTGCATCTGAAAGTAGAAACTCGCCCGATTACAACGCTATGCCTACTTTTCCCCTAGGCCGTTCTAGTTATTCGTTTCGTGCATCAGAACTGCGAAAATGTTGAGTTTCTCAAGCGTTTCTTACATACAAACTGCCATATCTCGCGAACGGATTGACCAATCCGCAAAATTTCTGTTGCATCTGAAAGTAGAAATTCGCCCGATTACAACGGTATGCGTACTTTTCCCCTAGACCGTTCTAGTTATGCTTGTCGAGCATCAGAACTGCGAAAATTTTGAGTTTCTCAAGCGTTTCTTACCTCCAAACTGCCATATCTCGCGAACAGATTGACCAATCCGCAAAATTTCTGTTGCATCTGAAAGTAGAAACTCGCCCGATTACAACGGTATGCGTACTTTTCCCCTAGGCCGTTCTAGTTATTCGTTTCGAGCATCAGAACTGCGAAAATTTTGAGTTTCTCAAGCGTTTCTTACTTCCAAACTGCCATATCTCGCGAACGGATTGACCAATCCGCAAAATTTCTGTTACATCTGAAAGTAGAAACTCGCCCGATTACAACGGTATGCGTACTTTTCCCCTAGGCCGTTCTAGTTAATCGTTTCGAGCATCAGAACTGCGAAAATTTTGAGTTTCTCAAGCGTTTCTTACTTCCAAACTGCCATATCTCGCGAACGGATTGACCAATCCGCAAAATTTCTGATGCATCTGAAAGTAGAGACTCGCCCGATTACAACAGTATGCGTACTTTTCCCCTAGGCCGCTCTAGTTATTCGTTTCGAGCATCAGAACTGCGAAAATTTTGTGTTTCTCAAGTGTTTCATACTTCCAAACTGCCATATCTCGCGAACGGATTGACCAAACCGCAAAACTTCTGTTGCATCTGAAAGTAGAAACTCGCGCGATTACAATGGTATGCGTACTTTTCCCCTAGAACGTTCTAGTTATGCTTGTCGAGCATCAGAACTGCGAAAATTTTGAGTTTCTCAAGCGTTTCTTACCTCCAAACTGCCATATCTCGCGAACGGATTGACCAATCCGCAAAATTTCTGTTCCATCTGATAGTAGAAAGTCGCCCGATTACAACGGTATGCGTACTTTTCCCCTAGAACGTTCTAGTTATGCTTGTCGAGCATCAGAACTGCGAAAATTTTGAGTTTCTCAAGCGTTTCTTACCTACAAAATGCCATATCTCGCGAACGGATTGACCAATCCGCAAAATTTCTGTTGCATCTGAAAGTAGAAACTCGCCCGATTACAACGGTATGCGTACTTTTCCCGTAGGCCGTTTTAGTTATTCGTTTCGAGCATGAGAACTGCGAAAATTTTGGGTTTCTCAAGCGTTGCTTACCTCCAAACTGCCATATCTCGCGAACGGATTGACCAATCCGCAAAATTTCTGTTGCATCTGAAAGTAGAAACTCGCCCGTATACAACGGTATGCGTACGTTTCCCCTAGGCCGTTCTAGTTATTCGTTTCGAGCATCAGAACTGCGAAAATTTTGAGTTTCTCAAGCGTTTCTTACTTCCAAACTGCCATATCTCGCGAACGGATTGACCAATCCGCAAAATTTCTGTTGCATCTGAAAGTAGAAACTCGCCCGATTACAACGGTATGCGTACTTTTCCCCTAGGCCGTTCTAGTTAATCGTTTCGAGCATCAGAACTGCGAAAATTTTGAGTCTCTCAAGCGTTTCTTATATCCAAACTGCCATATCTCGCGAACGGATTGACCAATCCGCAAAATTTCTGATGCATCTGAAAGTAGAAACTCGCCCGATTACAACGGTATGCGTACTTTTCCCCTAGGCCGCTCTAGTTATTCGTTTCGAGCATCAGAACTCCGAAAATTTTGTGTTTCTCAAGTGTTTCATACTTCCAAACTGCCATATCTCGCGAACGGATTGACCAATCCGCAAAGTTTCTGTTGCATCTGAAAGTAGAAACTCGCCCGATTGCAACGGTATGCGTACTTTTCCCCTAGGCCGTTCTGGTTATTCGTTTCGACCATCAGAACTGTGAAAATTTTGAGTTTCTCAACCGTTTCTTACCTCCAAACTGCCATATCTCGCGAACGGATTGACCAATCCGCAAAATTTCTGTTGCATCTGAAAGTAGAAGGTCGCCCGATTACAACGGTATGCCTACTTTTCCCCTAGAACGTTCTAGTTATGCTTGTCGAGCATCAGAACTGCGAAAATTTTGAGTTTCTCAAGCGTTTCTTACCTCCAAACTGCCATATCTCGCGAACGGATTGACCAATCCGCAAAATTTCTGTTGCATCTGAAAGTAGAAACTCGCCCGATTACAACGGTATGCGTACTTTTCCCCTAGACCGTTCTAGTTATGCTTGTCGAGCATCAGAACTGTGAAAATTTTGATTTTCTCAACCGTTTCTTACCTCCAAACTGCCATATCTCGCGAACGGATTGACCAATCCGCAAAATTTCTTTTCCATCTGAAAGTAGAAAGTCGCCCGATTACAACGGTATGCGTACTTTTCCCCTAGAACGTTCTAGTTATGCTTGTCGAGCATCAGAACTGCGAAAATTTTGAGTTTCTCAAGCGTTTCTTACCTCCAAACTGCCATATCTCGCGAACGGACTGACCAATCCGCAAAATTTCTGTTGCATCTGAAAGTAGAAACTCGCCCGATTACAACGCTATGCCTACTTTTCCCCTAGGCCGTTCTAGTTATTCGTTTCGTGCATCAGAACTGCGAAAATGTTGAGTTTCTCAAGCGTTTCTTACATACAAACTGCCATATCTCGCGAACGGATTGACCAATCCGCAAAATTTCTGTTGCATCTGAAAGTAGAAATTCGCCCGATTACAACGGTATGCGTACTTTTCCCCTAGACCGTTCTAGTTATGCTTGTCGAGCATCAGAACTGCGAAAATTTTGAGTTTCTCAAGCGTTTCTTACCTCCAAACTGCCATATCTCGCGAACAGATTGACCAATCCGCAAAATTTCTGTTGCATCTGAAAGTAGAAACTCGCCCGATTACAACGGTATGCGTACTTTTCCCCTAGGCCGTTCTAGTTATTCGTTTCGAGCATCAGAACTGCGAAAATTTTGAGTTTCTCAAGCGTTTCTTACTTCCAAACTGCCATATCTCGCGAACGGATTGACCAATCCGCAAAATTTCTGTTACATCTGAAAGTAGAAACTCGCCCGATTACAACGGTATGCGTACTTTTCCCCTAGGCCGTTCTAGTTAATCGTTTCGAGCATCAGAACTGCGAAAATTTTGAGTTTCTCAAGCGTTTCTTACTTCCAAACTGCCATATCTCGCGAACGGATTGACCAATCCGCAAAATTTCTGATGCATCTGAAAGTAGAGACTCGCCCGATTACAACAGTATGCGTACTTTTCCCCTAGGCCGCTCTAGTTATTCGTTTCGAGCATCAGAACTGCGAAAATTTTGTGTTTCTCAAGTGTTTCATACTTCCAAACTGCCATATCTCGCGAACGGATTGACCAAACCGCAAAACTTCTGTTGCATCTGAAAGTAGAAACTCGCGCGATTACAATGGTATGCGTACTTTTCCCCTAGAACGTTCTAGTTATGCTTGTCGAGCATCAGAACTGCGAAAATTTTGAGTTTCTCAAGCGTTTCTTACCTCCAAACTGCCATATCTCGCGAACGGATTGACCAATCCGCAAAATTTCTGTTCCATCTGATAGTAGAAAGTCGCCCGATTACAACGGTATGCGTACTTTTCCCCTAGAACGTTCTAGTTATGCTTGTCGAGCATCAGAACTGCGAAAATTTTGAGTTTCTCAAGCGTTTCTTACCTACAAAATGCCATATCTCGCGAACGGATTGACCAATCCGCAAAATTTCTGTTGCATCTGAAAGTAGAAACTCGCCCGATTACAACGGTATGCGTACTTTTCCCGTAGGCCGTTTTAGTTATTCGTTTCGAGCATGAGAACTGCGAAAATTTTGGGTTTCTCAAGCGTTGCTTACCTCCAAACTGCCATATCTCGCGAACGGATTGACCAATCCGCAAAATTTCTGTTGCATCTGAAAGTAGAAACTCGCCCGTATACAACGGTATGCGTACGTTTCCCCTAGGCCGTTCTAGTTATTCGTTTCGAGCATCAGAACTGCGAAAATTTTGAGTTTCTCAAGCGTTTCTTACTTCCAAACTGCCATATCTCGCGAACGGATTGACCAATCCGCAAAATTTCTGTTGCATCTGAAAGTAGAAACTCGCCCGATTACAACGGTATGCGTACTTTTCCCCTAGGCCGTTCTAGTTAATCGTTTCGAGCATCAGAACTGCGAAAATTTTGAGTCTCTCAAGCGTTTCTTATTTCCAAACTGCCATATCTCGCGAACGGATTGACCAATCCGCAAAATTTCTGATGCATCTGAAAGTAGAAACTCGCCCGATTACAACGGTATGCGTACTTTTCCCCTAGGCCGCTCTAGTTATTCGTTTCGAGCATCAGAACTCCGAAAATTTTGTGTTTCTCAAGTGTTTCATACTTCCAAACTGCCATATCTCGCGAACGGATTGACCAATCCGCAAAGTTTCTGTTGCATCTGAAAGTAGAAACTCGCCCGATTGCAACGGTATGCGTACTTTTCCCCTAGGCCGTTCTGGTTATTCGTTTCGACCATCAGAACTGTGAAAATTTTGAGTTTCTCAACCGTTTCTTACCTCCAAACTGCCATATCTCGCGAACGGATTGACCAATCCGCAAAATTTCTGTTGCATCTGAAAGTAGAAGGTCGCCCGATTACAACGGTATGCCTACTTTTCCCCTAGAACGTTCTAGTTATGCTTGTCGAGCATCAGAACTGCGAAAATTTTGAGTTTCTCAAGCGTTTCTTACCTCCAAACTGCCATATCTCGCGAACGGATTGACCAATCCGCAAAATTTCTGTTGCATCTGAAAGTAGAAACTCGCCCGATTACAACGGTATGCGTACTTTTCCCCTAGGCCGTTCTGGTTATTCGTTTCGACCATCAGAACTGTGAAAATTTTGAGTTTCTCAACCGTTTCTTACCTCCAAACTGCCATATCTCGCGAACGGATTGACCAATCCGCAAAATTTCTGTTGCATCTGAAAGTAGAAGGTCGCCCGATTACAACGGTATGCCTACTTTTCCCCTAGAACGTTCTAGTTATGCTTGTCGAGCATCAGAACTGCGAAAATTTTGAGTTTCTCAAGCGTTTCTTACCTCCAAACTGCCATATCTCGCGAACGGATTGACCAATCCGCAAAATTTCTGTTGCATCTGAAAGTAGAAACTCGCCCGTATACAACGGTATGCGTACGTTTCCCCTAGGCCGTTCTAGTTATTCGTTTCGAGCATCAGAACTGCGAAAATTTTGAGTTTCTCAAGCGTTTCTTACTTCCAAACTGCCATATCTCGCGAACGGATTGACCAATCCGCAAAATTTCTGTTGCATCTGAAAGTAGAAACTCGCCCGATTACAACGGTATGCGTACTTTTCCCCTAGGCCGTTCTAGTTAATCGTTTCGAGCATCAGAACTGCGAAAATTTTGAGTCTCTCAAGCGTTTCTTATTTCCAAACTGCCATATCTCGCGAACGGATTGACCAATCCGCAAAATTTCTGATGCATCTGAAAGTAGAAACTCGCCCGATTACAACGGTATGCGTACTTTTCCCCTAGGCCGCTCTAGTTATTCGTTTCGAGCATCAGAACTCCGAAAATTTTGTGTTTCTCAAGTGTTTCATACTTCCAAACTGCCATATCTCGCGAACGGATTGACCAATCCGCAAAGTTTCTGTTGCATCTGAAAGTAGAAACTCGCCCGATTGCAACGGTATGCGTACTTTTCCCCTAGGCCGTTCTGGTTATTCGTTTCGACCATCAGAACTGTGAAAATTTTGAGTTTCTCAACCGTTTCTTACCTCCAAACTGCCATATCTCGCGAACGGATTGACCAATCCGCAAAATTTCTGTTGCATCTGAAAGTAGAAGGTCGCCCGATTACAACGGTATGCCTACTTTTCCCCTAGAACGTTCTAGTTATGCTTGTCGAGCATCAGAACTGCGAAAATTTTGAGTTTCTCAAGCGTTTCTTACCTCCAAACTGCCATATCTCGCGAACGGATTGACCAATCCGCAAAATTTCTGTTGCATCTGAAAGTAGAAACTCGCCCGATTACAACGGTATGCGTACTTTTCCCCTAGACCGTTCTAGTTATGCTTGTCGAGCATCAGAACTGCGAAAATTTTGAGTTTCTCAAGCGTTTCTTACCTCCAAACTGCCATATCTCGCGAACGGATTGACCAATCCGCAAAATTTCTGTTGCATCTGAAAGTAGAAACTCGCCCGATTACAACGGTATGCGTACTTTTCCCGTAGGCCGTTTTAGTTATTCGTTTCGAGCTTGAGAACTGCGAAAATTTTGGGTTTCTCAAGCGTTGCTTACCTCCAAACTGCCATATCTCGCGAACGGATTGACCAATCCGCAAAATTTCTGTTGCATCTGAAAGTAGAAACTCGCCCGTATACAACGGTATGCGTACGTTTCCCCTAGGCCGTTCTAGTTATTCGTTTCGAGCATCAGAACTGCGAAAATTTTGAGTTTCTCAAGCGTTTCTTACTTCCAAACTGCCATATCTCGCGAACGGATTGACCAATCCGCAAAATTTCTGTTGCATCTGAAAGTAGAAACTCGCCCGATTACAACGGTATGCGTACTTTTCCCCTAGGCCGTTCTAGTTAATCGTTTCGAGCATCAGAACTGCGAAAATTTTGAGTTTCTCAAGCGTTTCTTATTTCCAAACTGCCATATCTCGCGAACGGATTGACCAATCCGCAAAATTTCTGATGCATCTGAAAGTAGAAACTCGCCCGATTACAACGGTATGCGTACTTTTCCCCTAGGCCGCTCTAGTTATTCGTTTCGAGCATCAGAACTCCGAAAATTTTGTGTTTCTCAAGTGTTTCATACTTCCAAACTGCCATATCTCGCGAACGGATTGACCAATCCGCAAAGTTTCTGTTGCATCTGAAAGTAGAAACTCGCCCGATTGCAACGGTATGCGTACTTTTCCCCTAGGCCGTTCTGGTTATTCGTTTCGACCATCAGAACTGTGAAAATTTTGAGTTTCTCAACCGTTTCTTACCTCCAAACTGCCATATCTCGCGAACGGATTGACCAATCCGCAAAATTTCTGTTGCATCTGAAAGTAGAAAGTCGCCCGATTACAACGGTATGCCTACTTTTCCCCTAGAACGTTCTAGTTATGCTTGTCGAGCATCAGAACTGCGAAAATTTTGAGTTTCTCAAGCGTTTCTTACCTCCAAACTGCCATATCTCGCGAACGGATTGACCAATCCGCAAAATTTCTGTTGCATCTGAAAGTAGAAACTCGCCCGATTACAACGGTATGCGTACTTTTCCCCTAGACCGTTCTAGTTATGCTTGTCGAGCATCAGAACTGCGAAAATTTTGAGTTTCTCAAGCGTTTCTTACCTCCAAACTGCCATATCTCGCGAACGGATTGACCAATCCGCAAAATTTCTGTTGCATCTGAAAGTAGAAACTCGCCCGATTACAACGGTATGCGTACTTTTCCCGTAGGCCGTTGTAGTTATTCGTTTCGAGCATCAGAACTGCGAAAATTTTGAGTTTCTCAAGCGTTTCTTACATCCAAACTGCCATATCTCGCGAACGGATTGACAAATCCGCAAAATTTCTGTTGCATCTGAAAGTAGAAACTCGCCCGATTACAACGGTATGCGTACTTTTCCCCTAGGCCGTTCTAGTTAATCGTTTCGAGCATCAGAACTGCAAAAATTTTGAGTGTCTCAAGCGTTTCTTACTTCCAAACTGCCATATCTCGCGAACGGATTGACCAAACCGCAAAATTTCTGTTGCATCTGATAGTAGAAACTCGCCCGATTACAACGGTATGCGTACTTTTCCCCTAGGCCGTTCTGGTTATTCGTTTCGAGCATCAGAACTGTGAAAATTTTGAGTTTCTCAACCGTTTCTTTCCTCCAAACTGCCATATCTCGCGAACGGATTGACCAATCCGCAAAATTTCTGTTCCATCTGAAAGTAGAAAGTCGCCCGATTACAACGGTATGCGTACTTTTCCCCTAGAACGTTCTAGTTATGCTTGTCGAGCATCAGAACTGCGAAAATTTTGAGTTTCTCAAGCGTTTCTTACCTCCAAACTGCCATATCTCGCGAACGGATTGACCAATCCGCAAAATTTCTGTTGCATCTGAAAGTAGAAACTCGCCCGATTACAACGCTATGCCTACTTTTCCCCTAGGCTGTTCTAGTTATTCGTTTCGAGCATCACAACTGCGAAAATGTTGAGTTTCTCAAGCGTTTCTTACCTACAAACTGCCATATCTCGCGAACGGATTGACCAATCCGCAAAATTTCTGTTGCATCTGAAAGTAGAAATTCGCCCGATTACAACGGTATGTTTACTTTTCCCCTAGACCGTTCTAGTTATGCTTGTCGAGCATCAGAACTGCGAAAATTTTGAGTTTCTCAAGCGTTTCTTACCTCCAAACTGCCATATCTCGCGAACGGATTGACCAATCCGCAAAATTTCTGTTGCATCTGAAAGTAGAAACTCGCCCGATTACAACGCTATGCCTACTTTTCCCCTAGGCCGTTCTAGTTATTCGTTTCGAGCATCAGAACTGCGAAAATGTTGAGTTTCTCAAGCGTTTCTTACCTACAAACTGCCATATCTCGCGAACGGATTGACCAATCCGCAAAATTTCTGTTGCATCTGAAAGTAGAAATTCGCCCGATTACAACGGTATGCGTACTTTTCCCCTAGACCGTTCTAGTTATGCTTGTCGAGCATCAGAACTGCGAAAATTTTGAGTTTCTCAAGCGTTTCTTACCTCCAAACTGCCATATCTCGCGAACGGATTGACCAATCCGCAAAATTTCTGTTGCATCTGAAAGTAGAAACTCGCCCGATTACAACGGTATGCGTACTTTTCCCCTAGACCGTTCTAGTTATGCTTGTCGAGCATCAGAACTGCGAAAATTTTGAGTTTCTCAAGCGTTTCTTACCTCCAAACTGCCATATCTCGCGAACGGATTGACCAATCCGCAAAATTTCTGATGCATCTGAAAGTAGAAACTCGCCCGATTACAACGGTATGCGTACTTTTCCCCTAGTCCGTTCTAGTTATTCGTTTCGGGCATCAGAACTGCGAAAATTTTGAGTTTCTCAAGCGTTTCTTACCTCCAAACTGCCATATCTCGCGAACGGATTGACCAATCCGCAAAATTTCTGTTGCATCTGAAAGTAGAAACTCGCCCGATTACAACGGTATGCGTACTTTTCCCGTAGGCCGTTGTAGTTATTCGTTTCGAGCATGAGAACTGCGAAAATTTTGGGTTTCTCAAGCGTTGCTTACCTCCAAACTGCCATATCTCGCGAACGGATTGACCAATCCGCAAAATTTCTGTTGCATCTGAAAGTAGAAACTCGCCCGATTACAACGGTATGCGTACTTTTCCCCTGGGCCGTTCTGGTTATTCGTTTCGAGTATCAGAACTGTGATAATTTTGAGTTTCTCGACCGTTTCTTACCTCCAAACTGCCATATCTCGCGAACGGATTGACCAATCCGCAAAATGTCTGTTGCATCTGAAAGTAGAAAGTCGCCCGATTACAACGGTATGCGCACTTTTCCCCTAGACCGTTCTAGTTATGCTTGTCGAGCATCAGAACTGCGAAAATTTTGAGTTTCTCAAGCGTTTCTTACCTCCAAACTGCCATATCTCGCGAACGGATTGACTAATCCGCAAAATTTCTGTTGCATCTGAAAGTAGAAACTCGCCCGATTACAACGGTATGCGTACTTTTCCCCTAGGCCGTTCTAGTTATTCGTTTCGAGCATCAGAACTGCGAAAATTTTGAGTTTCTCAAGCGTTTCTTACCTCCAAACTGCCATATCTCGCGAACGGATTGACCAATCCGCAAAATTTCTGTTGCATCTGAAAGTAGAAACTCGCCCGATTACAACGGTATGCGTACTTTTCCCCTAGTCCGTTCTAGTTATTCGTTTCGAGCATCAGAACTGCGAAAATTTTGTGTTTCTCAAGCGTTTCTTACCTCCAAACTGCCATATCTCGCGAACGGATTGACTAATCCGCAAAATTTCTGTTGCATCTGAAAGTAGAAACTCACCCGATTACAACGGTATGCGTACTTTTCCCCTAGGCCGTTCTAGTTATTCTTTTCGAGCATCAGAACTGCGAAAATTTGGAGTTTCTCAAGCGTTTCTTACCTCCAAACTGCCATATCTCGCGAACGGATTGACCAATCCGAAAAATTTCTGATGCATCTGAAAGTAGAAAGTCGCCCGATTACAACGGTATGCGTATTTTTCCCCTAGAATGTTCTAGTTATTCGTTTCGAGCATCAAAACTGCGAAAATTTTGAGTTTTTCAAGCGTTTCTTACTTCCAAATTGCCATACCTCGCGAACGGATTGAGCAATCCGCAAAATTTCTGTTGCATCTGAAGGTAGAAACTCGCCCGTTTACAACGGTATGCGTACTTTTCCCCTAGGCCGTTCTAGTTATTCGTTTCGAGCATCAGAACTGCGAAAATTTTGAGTTTCTCAAGCGTTTCTTACCTCCAAACTGCCATATCTCGGGAACGGATTGACCAATCCGCAAAATTTCTGTTGCATCTGAAAGTAGAAACTCGCCCGATTACAACGGTATGCGTACTTTTCCCCTAGTCCGTTCTAGTTATTCGTTTCGAGCATCAGAACTGCGAAAATTTTGAGTTTCTCAAGCGTTTCTTACCTCCAAACTGCCATATCTCGCGAACGGATTGACTAATCCGCAAAATTTCGGTTGCATCTGAAAGTAGAAACTCACCCGATTACAACGGTATGCGTACTTTTCCCCTAGGCCGTTCTAGTTATTCTTTTCGAGCATCAGAACTGCGAAAATTTGGAGTTTCTCAAGCGTTTCTTACCTCCAAACTGCCATATCTCGCGAACGGATTGACCAATCCGAAAAATTTCTGATGCATCTGAAAGTAGAAAGTCGCCCGATTACAACGGTATGCGTACTTTTCCCCTAGAACGTTCTAGTTATTCGTTTCGAGCATCAAAACTGCGAAAATTTTGAGTTTTTCAAGCGTTTCTTACTTCCAAATTGCCTTACCTCGCGAACGGATTGAGCAATCCGCAAAATTTCTATTGCATCTGAATGTAGAAACTCGCCCGTTTACAACGGTATGCGTACTTTTCCCCTAGACCGTTCTATTTATGCTTGTCGAGCATCAGAACTGCGAAAATTTTGAGTTTCTCAAGCGTTTCTTACCTCCAAACTGCCATATCTCGCGAACGGATTGACCAATCCGCAAAATTTCTGTTGCATCTGAAAGTAGAAACTCGCCCGATTACAACGGTATGCGTACTTTTCCCGTAGGCCGTTGTAGTTATTCGTTTCGAGCATGAGAACTGCGAAAATTTTGGGTTTCTCAAGCGTTGCTTACCTCCAAACTGCCATATCTCGCGAACGGATTGACCAATCCGCAAAATTTCTGTTGCATCTGAAAGTAGAAACTCGCCCGATTACAACGGTATGCGCACTTTTCCCCTGGGCCGTTCTGGTTATTCGTTTCGAGTATCAGAACTGTGATAATTTTGAGTTTCTCGACCGTTTCTTACCTCCAAACTGCCATATCTCGCGAACGGATTGACCAATCCGCAAAATGTCTGTTGCATCTGAAAGTAGAAAGTCGCCCGATTACAACGGTATGCGCACTTTTCCCCTAGACCGTTCTAGTTATGCTTGTCGAGCATCAGAACTGCGAAAATTTTGAGTTTCTCAAGCGTTTCTTACCTCCAAACTGCCATATCTCGCGAACGGATTGACTAATCCGCAAAATTTCTGTTGCATCTGAAAGTAGAAACTCGCCCGATTACAACGGTATGCGTACTTTTCCCCTAGGCCGTTCTAGTTATTCGTTTCGAGCATCAGAACTGCGAAAATTTTGAGTTTCTCAAGCGTTTCTTACCTCCAAACTGCCATATCTCGCGAACGGATTGACCAATCCGCAAAATTTCTGTTGCATCTGAAAGTAGAAACTCGCCCGATTACAACGGTATGCGTACTTTTCCCCTAGTCCGTTCTAGTTATTCGTTTCGAGCATCAGAACTGCGAAAATTTTGAGTTTCTCAAGCGTTTCTTACCTCCAAACTGCCATATCTCGCGAACGGATTGACTAATCCGCAAAATTTCTGTTGCATCTGAAAGTAGAAACTCACCCGATTACAACGGTATGCGTACTTTTCCCCTAGGCCGTTCTAGTTATTCTTTTCGAGCATCAGAACTGCGAAAATTTGGAGTTTCTCAAGCGTTTCTTACCTCCAAACTGCCATATTTCGCGAACGGATTGACCAATCCGAAAAATTTCTGATGCGTCTGAAAGTAGAAAGTCGCCCGATTACAACGGTATGCGTACTTTTCCCCTAGAACGTTCTAGTTATTCGTTTCGAGCATCAAAACTGCGAAAATTTTGAGTTTTTCAAGCGTTTCTTACTTCCAAATTGCCATACCTCGCGAACGGATTGAGCAATCCGCAAAATTTCTGTTGCATCTGAAGGTAGAAACTCGACCGTTTACAACGGTATGCGTACTTTTCCCCTAGGCCGTTCTAGTTATTCGTTTCGAGCATCAGAACTGCGAAAATTTTGAGATTCTCAAGCGTTTCTTACTTCCAAACCGCCATATCTCGCGAACGGATTGACCAATCCGCAAAATTTCTGTTGCATCTGAAAGTAGAAACTCGCCCGATTACAACGGTATGCGTACTTTTCCCCTAGTCCGTTCTAGTTATTCGTTTCGAGCATCAGAACTGCGAAAATTTTGAGTTTCTCAAGCGTTTCTTACCTCCAAACTGCCATATCTCGCGAACGGATTGACCAATCCGCAAAATTTCTGTTGCATCTGAAAGTAGAAACTCGCCCGATTACAACGGTATGCGTACTTTTCCCCTAGTCCGTTCTAGTTATTCGTTTCGAGCATCAGAACTGCGAAAATTTTGAGTTTCTCAAGCGTTTCTTACCTCCAAACTGCCATATCTCGCGAACGGATTGACTACTCCGCAAAATTTCTGTTGCATCTGAAAGTAGAAGCTCACCCGATTACAACGGTATGCGTACTTTTCCCCTAGGCCGTTCTAGTTATTCTTTTCGAGCATCAGAACTGCGAAAATTTGGAGTTTCTCAAGCGTTTCTTACCTCCAAACTGCCATATCTCGCGAACGGATTGACCAATCCGAAAAATTTCTGATGCATCTGAAAGTAGAAAGTCGCCCGATTACAACGGTATGCGTACTTTTCCCCTAGAACGTTCTTGTTATTCGTTTCGAGCATCAAAACTGCGAAAATTTTGAGTTTTTCAAGCGTTTCTTACTTCCAAATTGCCATACCTCGCGAACGGATTGAGCAATCCGCAAAATTTCTGTTGCATCTGAAGGTAGAAACTCGCCCGTTTACAACGGTATGCGTACTTTTCCCCTAGGCCGTTCTAGTTATTCGTTTCGAGCATCAGAACTGCGAAAATTTTGAGATTCTCAAGCGTTTCTTACTTCCAAACCGCCATATCTCGCGAACGGATTGACCAATCCGCAAAATTTCTGTTGCATCTGAAAGCAGAAACTCGCCCGATTACAACGGTATGCGTACTTTTCCCCTAGTCCGTTCTAGTTATTCGTTTCGAGCATCAGGACTGCGAAAATTTTGAGTTTCTCAAGCGTTTCTTACCTCCAAACTGCCATATCTCGCGAACGGATTGACTAATCCGCAAAATTTCTGCTGCATCTGAAAGTAGAAAGTCGCCCGATTACAACGGTATGCCTACTTTTCCCCTAGAACGCTCTAGTTATGCTTGTCGAGCATCAGAACTGCAAAAATTTTGAGTTTCTCAAGCGTTTCTTACCTCCAAACTGCCATATCTCGCGAACGGATTGCCAATCCGCAAAATTTCTGTTGCATCTGAAAGTAGAAACTCGCCCGATTACAACGGTATGCGTACTTTTCCCCTAGGCCGTTCTATTATTCGTTTCGAGCATCAGAACTGCGAAAATGTTGAGTTTCTCAAGCGTTTCTTACCTACAAACTGCCATATCTCGCGAACGGATTGACCAATCCGCAAAATTTCTGTTGCATCTGAAAGTAGAAATTCGCCCGATTACAACGGTATGCGTACTTTTCCCCTAGACCGTTCTAGTTATGCTTGTCGAGCATCAGAACTGCGAAAATTTTGAGTTTCTCAAGCGTTTCTTACCTCCAAACTGCCATATCTCGCGAACGGATTGACCAATCCGCAAAATTTCTGTTGCATCTGAAAGTAGAAACTGGCCCGATTACAACAGTATGCGTACTTTTCCCCTAGACCGTTCTAGTTATGCTTGTCGAGCATCAGAACTGCGAAAATTTTGAGTTTCTCAAGCGTTTCTTACCTCCAAACTGCCATATCTCGCGAACGGATTGACCAATCCGAAAAATTTCTGTAGCATCTGAAAGTAGAAACTCGCCCGATTACAACGGTATGCGTACTTTTCCCGTAGGCCGTTGTAGTTATTCGTTTCGAGCATGAGAACTGCGAAAATTTTGGGTTTCTCAAGCGTTGCTTACCTCCAAACTGCCATATCTCGCGAACGGATTGACCAATCCGCAAAATTTCTGTTGCATCTGAAAGTAGAAACTCGCCCGATTACAACGGTATGCGTACTTTTCCCCTGGGCCGTTCTGGTTATTCGTTTCGAGTATCAGAACTGTGATAATTTTGAGTTTCTCGACCGTTTCTTACCTCCAAACTGCCATATCTCGCGAACGGATTGACCAATCCGCAAAATGTTTGTTGCATCTGAAAGTAGAAAGTCGCCCGATTACAACGGTATGCGCACTTTTCCCCTAGACCGTTCTAGTTATGCTTGTCGAGCATCAGAACTGCGAAAATTTTGAGTTTCTCAAGCGTTTCTTACCTCCAAACTGCCATATGTCGCGAACGGATTGACCAATCCGAAAAATTTCTGATGCATCTGAAAGTAGAAAGTCGCCCGATTACAACGGTATGCGTACTTTTCCCCTAGAACGTTCTAGTTATTCGTTTCGAGCATCAAAACTGCGAAAATTTTGAGTTTTTCAAGCGTTTCTTACTTCCAAATTGCCATACCTCGCGAACGGATTGAGCAATCCGCAAAATTTCTTTTGCATCTGAAGGTAGAAACTCGCCCGTTTACAACGGTATGCGTACTTTTCCCCTAGGCCGTTCTACTTATTCGTTTCGAGCATCAGAACTGCGAAAATTTTGAGATTCTCAAGCGTTTCTTACTTCCAAACCGCCATATCTCGCGAACGGATTGACCAATCCGCAAAATTTCTGTTGCATCTGAAAGTAGAAACTCGCCCGATTACAACGGTATGCGTACTTTTCCCCTAGTCCGTTCTAGTTATTCGTTTCGAGCATCAGAACTGCGAAAATTTTGAGTTTCTCAAGCGTTTCTTACTTCCAAACTGCCATATCTCGCGAACGGATTGACTAATCCGCAAAATTTCTGTTGCATCTGAAAGAAGAAACTCACCCGATTACAACCGTATGCGTACTTTTCCCCTAGGCCGTTCTAGTTATTCTTTTCGAGCATCAGAACTGCGAAAATTTGGAGTTTCTCAAGCGTTTCTTACCTCCAAACTGACATATCTCGCGAACGGATTGACCAATCCGCAAAATTTCTGTTGCATCTGAAAGTAGAAACTCGCCCGATTACAACGGTATGCGTACTTTTCCCCTAGTCCGTTCTAGTTATTCGTTTCGAGCATCAGAACTGCGAAAATTTTGAGTTTCTCAAGCGTTTCTTACCTACAAACTGCCATATCTCGCGAACGGATTGACCAATCCGCAAAATTTCTGTTGCATCTGAAAGTAGAAATTCGCCCGATTACAACGGTATGCGTACTTTTCCCCTAGACCGTTCTAGTTATGCTTGTCGAGCATCAGAACTGCGAAAATTTTGAGTTTCTCAAGCGTTTCTTACCTCCAAACTGCCATATCTCGCGAACGGATTGACTAATCCGCAAAATTTCTGTTGCATCTGAAAGTAGAAACTCGCCCGATTACAACGGTATGCGTACTTTTCCCCTAGGCCGTTCTAGTTATTCGTTTCGAGCATCAGAACTGCGAAAATTTTGAGTTTCTCAAGCGTTTCTTACCTCCAAACTGCCATATCTCGCGAACGGATTGACCAATCCGCAAAATTTCTGTTGCATCTGAAAGTAGAAACTCGCCCGATTACAACGGTATGCGTACTTTTCCCCTAGTCCGTTCTAGTTATTCGTTTCGAGCATCAGAACTGCGAAAATTTTGAGTTTCTCAAGCGTTTCTTACTTCCAAACCGCCATATCTCGCGAACGGATTGACCAATCCGCAAAATTTCTGTTGCATCTGAAAGTAGAAACTCGCCCGATTACAACGGTATGCGTACTTTTCCCCTAGTCCGTTCTAGTTATTCGTTTCGAGCATCAGAACTGCGAAAATTTTGAGTTTCTCAAGCGTTTCTTACCTACAAACTGCCATATCTCGCGAACGGATTGACCAATCCGCAAAATTTCTGTTGCATCTGAAAGTAGAAACTCGCCCGATTACAACTGTGTGCGTACTTTTCCCCTAGGCCGTTCTAGTTATTCGTTTCGAGCATCAGAACTGCGAAAATTTTGAGTTTCTCAAGCGTTTCTTACTTCCAAACCGCCATATCTCGCGAACGGATTGACCAATCCTCAAAATTTCTGTTGCATCTGAAAGTAGAAACTCGCCCGATTACAACGGTATGCGTACTTTTCCCCTAGGCCGTTCTAGTTAATCGTTTCGAGCATCAGAACTGCGAAAATTTTGAGATTCTCAAGCGTTTCTTACTTCCAAACTGCCATATCTCGCGAACGGATTGACCAATCCGCAAAATTTCTGATGCATCTGAAAGTAGAAAGTCGCCCGATTACAACGGTATGCGTACTTTTCCCCTAGGCCGTTCCAGTTATTCGTTTCGAGCATCAGAACTGCGAAAATTTTGAGTTTCTCAAGCGTTTCTTACCTCCAAACTGCCATATCTCGCGAACGGATTGACCAATCCGCAAAATTTCTGTTGCATCTGAAAGTAGAAACTCGCCCGATTACAACGGTATGCGTACTTTTCCCCTAGTCCGTTCTAGTTATTCGTTTCGAGCATCAGAACTGCGAAAATTTTGAGTTTCTCAAGCGTTTCTTACCTACAAACTGCCATATCTCGCGAACGGATTGACCAATCCGCAAAATTTCTGTTGCATCTGAAAGTAGAAACTCGCCCGATTACAACGGTATGCGTACTTTTCCCCTAGGCCGTTCTAGTTATTCGTTTCGAGCATCAGAACTGCGAAAATTTTGAGTTTCTCAAGCGTTTCTTACTTCCAAACCGCCATATCTCGCGAACGGATTGACCAATCCGCAAAATTTCTGTTGCATCTGAAAGTAGAAACTCGCCCGATTACAATGGTATGCGTACTTTTCCCCTAGGCCGTTCTAGTTAATCGTTTCGAGCATCAGAACTGCGAAAATTTTGAGATTCTCAAGCGTTTCTTACTTCCAAACTGCCATATCTCGCGAACGGATTGACCAATCCGCAAAATTTCTGATGCATCTGAAAGTAGAAAGTCGCCCGATTACAACGGTATGCGTACTTTTCCCCTAGAACGTTCTAGTTATGCTTGTCGAGCATCAGAACTGCGAAAATTTTGAGTTTCTCAAGCGTTTCTTACTTCCAAACTGCCATATCTCGCGAACGGATTGACCAATCCGCAAAATTTCTGATGCATCTGAAAGTAGAAAGTCGCCCGATTACAACGGTATGCGTACTTTTCCCCTAGAACGTTCTAGTTATGCTTGTCGAGCATCAGAACTGCGAAAATTTTGAGTTTCTCAAGCGTTTCTTACCTCCAAACTGCCATATCTCGCGAACGGATTGACAAATCCGCAAAATTTCTGTTGCATCTGAAAGTAGAAACTCGCCCGATTACAACGGTATGCGTACTTTTCCCCTAGTCCGTTCTAGTTATTCGTTTCGAGCACCAGAACTGCGAAAATTTTGAGTTTTTCAAGCGTTTCTTACCTCCAAACTGCCATATCTCGCGAACGGATTGACAAATCCGCAAAATTTCTGTTGCATCTGAAAGTAGAAACTCACCCGATTACAACGGTATGCGTACTTTTCCCCTAGGCCGTTCTAGTTATTCTTTTCGAGCATCAGAACTGCGAAAATTTGGAGTTTCTCAAGCGTTTCTTACATCCAAACTGCCATATCTCGCGAACGGATTGACCAATCCCCAAAATTTCTGTTGCATCTGAAAGTAGAAACTCGCCCGATTACAACGGTATGCGTACTTTTCCCCTAGGCCGTTCTAGTTATTCGTTTCGAGCATCAGAACTGCGAAAATTTTGAGTTTCTCAAGCGTTTCTTACTTCCAAACCGCCATATCTCGCGAACGGATTGACCAATCCGCAAAATTTCTGTTGCATCTGAAAGTAGAAACTCGCCCGTTTACAACGGAATGCGTACTTTTCCCCTAGGCCGTTCTAGTTAATCGTTTCGAGCATCAGAACTGCGAAAATTTTGAGTTTCTCAAGCGTTTCTTACCTCCAAACTGCCATATCTCGCGAACGGATTGACCAATCCGCAAAATTTCTGTTGCATCTGAAAGTAGAAACTCGCCCGATTACAACGGTATGCGTACTTTTCCCCTAGTCCGTTCTAGTTATTCGTTTCGAGCATCAGAACTGCGAAAATTTTGAGTTTCTCAAGCGTTTCTTACCTACAAACTGCCATATCTCGCGAACGGATTGACAAATCCGCAAAATTTCTGTTACATCTGAAAGTAGAAACTCGCCCGATTACAACGGTATGCGTACTTTTCCCCTAGTCCGTTCTAGTTATTCGTTTCGAGCACCAGAACTGCGAAAATTTTGAGTTTTTCAAGCGTTTCTTACCTCCAAACTGCCATATCTCGCGAACGGATTGACAAATCCGCAAAATTTCTGTTGCATCTGAAAGTAGAAACTCACCCGATTACAACGGTATGCGTACTTTTCCCCTAGGCCGTTCTAGTTATTCTTTTCGAGCATCAGAACTTCGAAAATTTGGAGTTTCTCAAGCGTTTCTTACATCCAAACTGCCATATCTCGCGAACGGATTGACCATTCCGCAAAATTTCTGTTGCATCTGAAAGTAGAAACTCGCCCGATTACAACGGTATGCGTACTTTTCCCCTAGTCCGTTCTAGTTATTCGTTTCGAGCATCAGAACTGCGAAAATTTTGAGTTTCTCAAGCGTTTCTTACCTCCAAACTGCCATATCTCGCGAACGGATTGACCAATCCGCAAAATTTCTGTTGCATCTGAAAGTACAAACTCGCCCGATTACAACGGTATGCCTACTTTTCCCCTAGGCCGTTCTAGTTATTCGTTTCGAGCATCAGAACTGCGAAAATGTTGAGTTTATCAAGCGTTTCTTACCTACAAACTGCCATATCTCGCGAACGGATTGACCAATCCCCAAAATTTCTGTTGCATCTGAAAGTAGAAACTCGCCCGATTACAACGGTATGCGTACTTTTCCCCTAGGCCGTTCTAGTTATTCGTTTCGAGCATCAGAACTGCGAAAATTTTGAGTTTCTCAAGCGTTTCTTACTTCCAAACCGCCATATCTCGCGAACGGATTGACCAATCCGAAAAATTTCTGTTGCATCTGAAAGTAGAAACTCGCCCGATTACAACGGTATGCGTACTTTTCCCCTAGGCCGTTCTAGTTAATCGTTTCGAGCATCAGAACTGCGAAAATTTTGAGTTTCTCAAGAGTTTCTTACTTCCAAACTGCCATATCTCGCGAACGGATTGACCAATCCGCAAAATTTCTGATGCATCTGAAAGTAGAAAGTCGCCCGATTACAACGGTATGCGTACTTTTCCCCTAGTCCGTTCTAGTTATTCGTTTCGAGCACCAGAACTGCGAAAATTTTGAGTTTTTCAAGCGTTTCTTACCTCCAAACTGCCATATCTCGCGAACGGATTGACAAATCCGCAAAATTTCTGTTGCATCTGAAAGTAGAAACTCACCCGATTACAACGGTATGCGTACTTTTCCCCTAGGCCGTTCTAGTTATTCTTTTCGAGCATCAGAACTTCGAAAATTTGGAGTTTCTCAAGCGTTTCTTACATCCAAACTGCCATATCTCGCGAACGGATTGACCATTCCGCAAAATTTCTGTTGCATCTGAAAGTAGAAACTCGCCCGATTACAACGGTATGCGTACTTTTCCCCTAGTCCGTTCTAGTTATTCGTTTCGAGCATCAGAACTGCGAAAATTTTGAGTTTCTCAAGCGTTTCTTACCTCCAAACTGCCATATCTCGCGAACGGATTGACCAATCCGCAAAATTTCTGTTGCATCTGAAAGTACAAACTCGCCCGATTACAACGGTATGCCTACTTTTCCCCTAGGCCGTTCTAGTTATTCGTTTCGAGCATCAGAACTGCGAAAATGTTGAGTTTATCAAGCGTTTCTTACCTACAAACTGCCATATCTCGCGAACGGATTGACCAATCCCCAAAATTTCTGTTGCATCTGAAAGTAGAAACTCGCCCGATTACAACGGTATGCGTACTTTTCCCCTAGGCCGTTCTAGTTATTCGTTTCGAGCATCAGAACTGCGAAAATTTTGAGTTTCTCAAGCGTTTCTTACTTCCAAACCGCCATATCTCGCGAACGGATTGACCAATCCGAAAAATTTCTGTTGCATCTGAAAGTAGAAACTCGCCCGATTACAACGGTATGCGTACTTTTCCCCTAGGCCGTTCTAGTTAATCGTTTCGAGCATCAGAACTGCGAAAATTTTGAGTTTCTCAAGAGTTTCTTACTTCCAAACTGCCATATCTCGCGAACGGATTGACCAATCCGCAAAATTTCTGATGCATCTGAAAGTAGAAAGTCGCCCGATTACAACGGTATGCGTACTTTTCCCCTAGAACGTTCTAGTTATGCTTGTCGAGCATCAGAACTGCGAAAATTTTGAGTTTCTCAAGCATTTCTTACCTCCAAACTGCCATATCTCGCGAACGGATTGACCAATCCGCAAAATTTCTGTTGCATCTGAAAGTAGAAACTCGCCCGATTACAATGGTATGCGTACTTCTCCCCTAGTCCGTTCTAGTTATTCGTTTCCAGCATCAGAACTGCGAAAATTTTGAGTTTCTCAAGCGTTTCTTACTTCCAAACCGCCATATCTCGCGAACGGATTGACCAATCCGCAAAATTTCTGTTGCATCTGAAATTAGAAACTCGCCCGATTACAACGGTATGCGTACTTTTCCCCTAGGCCGTTCTGGTTAATCGTTTCGAGCATCAGAACTGCGGAAATTTTGAGTTTCTCAAGCGTTTCTTACTTCCAAACTGCCATATCTCGCGAACGGATTGACCAATCCGCAAAATTTCTGTTGCATCTGAAAGTAGAAATTCGCCCGATTACAACGGTATGCGTACTTTTCCCCTAGACCGTTCTAGTTATGCTTGTCGAGCATCAGAACTGCGAAAATTTTGAGTTTCTCAAGCGTTTCTTACCTCCAAACTGCCATATCTCGCGAACGGATTGACCAATCCGCAAAATTTCTGTTGCATCTGAAAGTAGAAACTCGCCCGATTACAACGGTATGCGTACTTTTCCCGTAGGCCGTTGTAGTTATTCGTTTCGAGCATGAGAACTGCGAAAATTTTGGGTTTCTCAAGCGTTGCTTACCTCCAAACTGCCATATCTCGCGAACGGATTGACCAATCCGCAAAATTTCTGTTGCATCTGAAAGTAGAAACTCGCCCGATTACAACGGTATGCGTACTTTTCCCCTGGGCCGTTCTGGTTATTCGTTTCGAGTATCAGAACTGTGATAATTTTGAGTTTCTCGACCGTTTCTTACCTCCAAACTGCCATATCTCGCGAACGGATTGACCAATCCGCAAAATGTCTGCTGCATCTGAAAGTAGAAAGTCGCCCGATTACAACGGTATACGTACTTTTCCCCTAGACCGTTCTAGTTATGCTTGTCGAGCATCCGAACTGCGAAAATTTTGAGTTTCTCAAGCGTTTCTTATCTCCAAACTGCCATATCTCGCGAACGGATTGAATAATCCGCAAAAATTCTGTTGCATCTGAAAGTAGAAACTCGCCCGATTACAACGGTATGCGTACTTTTCCCCTAGGCCGTTCTAGTTATTCGTTTCGAGCATCAGAACTGCGAAAATTTTGAGTTTCTCAAGCGTTTCTTACCTCCAAACTGCCATATCTCGCGAACGGATTGACCAATCCGCAAAATTTCTGATGCATCTGAAAGTAGAAAGTCGCCCGATTACAACGGTATGCGTACTTTTCCCCTAGAACGTTCTAGTTATGCTTGTCGAGCATCAGAACTGCGAAAATTTTGAGTTTCTCAAGCATTTCTTACCTCCAAACTGCCATATCTCGCGAACGGATTGACCAATCCGCAAAATTTCTGTTGCATCTGAAGGTAGAAACTCGCCCGATTACAACGGTATGCGTACTTTTCCCGTAGGCCGTTGTAGTTATTCGTTTCGAGCATGAGAACTGCGAAAATTTTGGGTTTCTCAAGCGTTGCTTACCTCCAAACTGCCATATCTCGCGAACGGATTGACCAATCCGCAAAATTTCTGTTGCATCTGAAAGTAGAAACTCGCCCGATTACAACGGTATGCGTACTTTTCCCCTGGGCCGTTCTGGTTATTCGTTTCGAGTATCAGAACTGTGATAATTTTGAGTTTCTCGACCGTTTCTTACCTCCAAACTGCCATATCTCGCGAACGGATTGACCAATCCGCAAAATTTCTGTTGCATCTGAAAGTAGAAACTCGCCCGATTACAACGGTATGCGTACTTTTCCCCTAGTCCGTTCTAGTTATTCGTTTCGAGCATCAGAACTGCGAAAATTTTGAGTTTCTCAAGCGTTTCTTACCTACAAACTGCCATATCTCGCGAACGGATTGACCAATCCCCAAAATTTCTGTTGCATCTGAAAGTAGAAACTCGCCCGATTACAACGGTATGCGTACTTTTCCCCTAGGCCGTTCTAGTTATTCGTTTCGAGCATCAGAACTGCGAAAATTTTGAGTTTCTCAAGCGTTTCTTACTTCCAAACCGCCATATCTCGCGAACGGATTGACCAATCCGCAAAATTTCTGTTGCATCTGAAAGTAGAAACTCGCCCGATTACAACGGTATGCGTACTTTTCCCCTAGGCCGTTCTAGTTAATCGTTTCGAGCATCAGAACTGCGAAAATTTTGAGTTTCTCAAGCGTTTCTTACTTCCAAACTGCCATATCTCGCGAACGGATTGACCAATCCGCAAAATTTCTGATGCAACTGAAAGAAGAAAGTCGCCCGATTACAACGGTATGCGTACTTTTCCCCTAGAACGTTCTAGTTATGCTTGTCGAGCATCAGAACTGCGAAAATTTTGAGTTTCTCAAGCATTTCTTACCTCCAAACTGCCATATCTCGCGAACGGATTGACCAGTCCGCAAAATTTCTGTTGCATCTGAAGGTAGAAACTCGCCCGATTACAACGGTATGCGTACTTTTCCCCTAGGCCGTTCTAGTTATTCGTTTCGAGCATCAGAACTGCGAAAATTTTGAGTTTCTCAAGCGTTTCTTACCTCCAAACTACCATATCTCGCGAACGGATTAACCAATCCGCAAAATTTCTGTTGCATCTGAAAGTACAAACTCGCCCGATTACAACGGTATGCGTACTTTTCCCCTAGTCCGTTCTAGTTATTCGTTTCGAGCATCAGAACTGCGAAAATTGTGAGTTTCTCAAGCGTTTCTTACCTACAAACTGCCATATCTCGCGAACGGATTGACCAGTCCGCAAAATTTCTGTTGCATCTGAAAGTAGAAACTCGCCCGATTACAACGGTATGCGTACTTTTCCCCTAGGCCGTTCTAGTTATTCGTTTCGAGCATCAGAACTGCGAAAATTTTGAGTTTCTCAAGCGTTTCTTACTTCCAAACCGCCATATCTCGCGAACGGATTGACCAATCCGCAAAATTTCTGTTGCATCTGAAAGTAGAAACTCGCCCGATTACAACGGTATGCGTACTTTTCCCCTAGGCCGTTCTAGTTATGCTTGTCGAGCATCAGAACTGCGAAAATTTTGAGTTTCTCAAGCGTTTCTTAACTCCAAACTGCCATATCTCGCGAACGGATTGACCAATCCGCAAAATTTCTGTTGCTTCTGAAAGTAGAAACTCGCCCGATTACAACGGTATGCGTACTTTTCCCCTAGTCCGTCCTAGTTATTCGTTTCGAGCATCAGAACTGCGAAAATTTTGAGTTTTTCAAGCGTTTCTTACTTCCAAATTGCCATACCTCGCGAACGGATTGAGCAATCCGCAAAATTTCTGTTGCATCTGAAGGTAGAAACTCGCCCGTTTACAACGGAATGCGTACTTTTCCCCTAGGCCGTTCTAGTTATTCGTTTCGAGCATCAGAACTGCGATAATTTTGAGTTTCTCAAGCGTTTCTTACTTCCAAACCGCCATATCTCGCGAACGGATTGACCAATCCGCAAAATTTCTGTTGCATCTGAAAGTAGAAACTCGCCCGATTACAACGGTATGCGTACTTTTCCCCTAGTCCGTTCTAGTTATTCGTTTCGAGCATCAGAACTGCGAAAATTTTGAGTTTCTCAAGCGTTTCTTACCTCCAAACTGCCATATCTCGCGAACGGATTGACTAATCCGCAAAATTTCTGTTGCATCTGAAAGTAGAAACTCACCCGATTACAAAGGTATGCGTACTTTTCCCCTAGTCCGTTCTAGTTATTCGTTTCGAGCATCAGAACTGCGAAAATTTTGAGTTTCTCAAGCGTTTCTTACCTCCAAACTGCCATATCTCGCGAACGGATTGACTAATCCGCAAAATTTCTGTTGCATCTGAAAGTAGAAACTCACCCGATTACAACGGTATGCGTACTTTTCCCCTAGGCCGTTCTAGTTATTCTTTTCGAGCATCAGAACTGCGAAAATTTGGAGTTTCTCAAGCGTTTCTTACCTCCAAACTACCATATCTCGCGAACGGATTGACCAATCCGCAAAATTTCTGTTGCATCTGAAAGTAGAAACTCGCCCGATTACAACGGTATGCGTACTTTTCCCCTAGTCCGTTTTAGTTATTCGTTTCGAGCATCAGAACTGCGAAAATTTTGAGTTTCTCAAGCGTTTCTTACCTCCAAACTGCCATATCTCGCGATCGGATTGACCAATCCGCAAAATTTCCGTTGCATCTGAAAGTAGAAACTAGCCCGATTACAACGGTATGCGTACTTTTCCCCTAGGCCGTTCTAGTTAATCGTTTCGAGCATCAGAACTGCGAAAATTTTGAGTTTCTCAAGCGTTTCTTACTTCCAAACTGCCATATCTCGCGAACGGATTGACCAATCAGCAAAATTTCTGATGCATCTGAAAGTAGAAAGTCGCTCGATTACAACGGTATGCGTACTTTTCCCCTAGAACGTTCTAGTTATGCTTGTCGAGCATCAGAACTGCGAAAATTTTGAGTTTCTCAAGCGTTTCTTACCTCCAACCTGCCATATCTCGCGAACGGATTGACCAATCCGCAAAATTTCTGTTGCATCTGAAAGTAGAAACTCGCCCGATTACAACGGTATGCGTACTTTTCCCCTAGGCCGTTCTAGTTATTCGTTTCGAGCATCAGAACTGCGAAAATTTTGAGTTTCTCAAGCGTTTCTTACTTCCAAACCGCCATATCTCGCGAACGGATTGACCAATCCGCAAAATTTCTGTTGCATCTGAAAGTAGAAACTCGCCCGATTACAACGGTATGCGTACTTTTCCCCTAGGCCGTTCTAGTTAATCGTTTCGAGCATCAGAACTGCGAAAATTTTGAGTTTCTCAAGCGTTTCTTACTTCCAAACTGCCATATCTCGCGAACGGATTGACCAATCCGCAAAATTTCTGTTGCATCTGAAAGTAGAAACTCGCCCGATTACAACGGTATGCGTACTTTTCCCCTAGTCCGTTCTAGTTATTCGTTTCGAGCATCATAACTGCGAAAATTTTGAGTTTCTCAAGCGTTTCTTACCTCCAAACTGCCATATCTCGCGAACGGATTGACTAATCCGCAAAATTTCTGTTGCATCTGAAAGTAGAAACTCGCCCGATTACAACGGTATGCGTACTTTTCCCCTAGGCCGTTCTAGTTATTCGTTTCGAGCATCAGAACTGCGAAAATTTTGAGTTTCTCAAGCGTTTCTTACTTCCAAACTGCCATATCTCGCGAACGGATTGACCAATCAGCAAAATTTCTGATGCATCTGAAAGTAGAAAGTCGCCCGATTACAACGGTATGCGTACTTTTTCCCTAGAACGTTCTAGTTATGCTTGTCGAGCATCAGAACTGCGAAAATTTTGAGTTTCTCAAGCGTTTCTTACTTCCAAACTGCCATATCTCGCGAACGGATTGACCAATCCGCAAAATTTCTGTTGCATCTGAAAGTAGAAACTCGCCCGATTACAACGGTATGCGTACTTTTCCCCTAGTCCGTCCTAGTTATTCGTTTCGAGCATCAGAACTGCGAAAATTTTGAGTTTTTCAAGCGTTTCTTACTTCCAAATTGCCATACCTCGCGAACGGATTGAGCAATCCGCAAAATTTCTGTTGCATCTGAAGGTAGAAACTCGCCCGTTTACAACGGAATGCGTACTTTTCCCCTAGGCCGTTCTAGTTATTCGTTTCGAGCATCAGAACTGCGAAAATTTTGAGTTTCTCAAGCGTTTCTTACTTCCAAACCGCCATATCTCGCGAACGGATTGACCAATCCGCAAAATTTCTGTTGCATCTGAAAGTAGAAACTCGCCCGATTACAACGGTATGCGTACTTTTCCCCTAGTCCGTTCTAGTTATTCGTTTCGAGCATCATAACTGCGAAAATTTTGAGTTTCTCAAGCGTTTCTTACCTCCAAACTGCCATATCTCGCGAACGGATTGACTAATCCGCAAAATTTCTGTTGCATCTGAAAGTAGAAACTCGCCCGATTACAACGGTATGCGTACTTTTCCCCTAGGCCGTTCTAGTTATTCGTTTCGAGCATCAGAACTGCGAAAATTTTGAGTTTCTCAAGCGTTTCTTACCTCCAAACTGCCATATCTAGCGAACGGATTGACCAATCCGCAAAATTTCTGTTGCATTTGAAAGTAGAAACTCGCCCGATTACAACGGTATGCGTACTTTTCCCCTAGTCCGTTCTAGTTATTCGTTTCGAGCATCAGAACTGCGAAAATTTTGAGTTTCTCAAGCGTTTCTTACCAACAAACTGCCATATCTCGCGAACGGATTGACCAATCCGCAAAATTTCTGTTGCATCTGAAAGTAGAAACTCGCCCGATTACAACGGTAGGCGTACTTTTCCCCTAGGCCGTTCTAGTTAATCGTTTCGAGCATCAGAACTGCGAAAATTTTGAGTTTCTCAAGCGTTTCTTACCTCCAAACTGCCATATCTCGCGAACGGATTGACCAATCCGCAAAATTTCTGATGCATCTGAAAGTAGAAAGTCGCCCGATTACAACGGTATGCGTACTTTTCCCCTAGAACGTTCTAGTTATGCTTGTCGAGCATCAGAACTGCGAAAATTTTGAGTTTCTCAAGCGTTTCTTACCTCCAAACTGCCATATCTCGCGAACGGATTGACCAATCCGCAAAATTTCCGTTGCATCTGAAAGTAGAAACTCGCCCGATTACAACGGTATGCGTACTTTTCGCCTAGTCCGTTCTAGTTATTCGTTTCGAGCATCAGAACTGCGAAAATTTTGAGTTTTTCAAGCGTTTCTTACTTCCAGATTGCCATACCTCGCGAACGGATTGAGCAATCCGCAAAATTTCTGTTGCATCTGAAGGTAGAAACTCGCCCGTTTACAACGGAATGCGTACTTTTCCCCTAGGCCGTTCTAGTTATTCGTTTCGAGCATCAGGACTGCGAAAATTTTGAGTTTCTCAAGCGTTTCTTACTTCCAAACCGCCATATCTCGCGAACGGATTGACCAATCCGCAAAATTTCTGTTGCATCTGAAAGTAGAAACTCGCCCGATTACAACGGTATGCGTACTTTTCCCCTAGGCCGTTCTAGTTATTCGTTTCGAGCATCAGAACTGCGAAAATTTTGAGTTTCTCAAGCGTTTCTTACTTCCAAATTGCCATACCTCGCGAACGGATTGAGCAATCCGCAAAATTTCTGTTGCATCTGAAGGTAGAAACTCGCCCGTTTACAACGGTATGCGTACTTTTCCCCTAGGCCGTTCTAGTTATTCGTTTCGAGCATCAGAACTGCGAAAATTTTGAGTTTCTCAAGCGTTTCTTACTTCCAAACCGCTATACCTCGCGAACGGATTGAGCAATCCGCAAAATTTCTGTTGCATCTGAAGGTAGAAACTCGCCCGTTTACAACGGAATGCGTACTTTTCCCCTAGGCCGTTCTAGTTATTCGTTTCGAGCATCAGGACTGCGAAAATTTTGAGTTTCTCAAGCGTTTCTTACTTCCAAACTGCCATATCTCGCGAACGGATTGACCAATCAGCAAAATTTCTGATGCATCTGAAAGTAGAAAGTCGCCCGATTACAACGGTATGCGTACTTTTTCCCTAGAACGTTCTAGTTATGCTTGTCGAGCATCAGAACTGCGAAAATTTTGAGTTTCTCAAGCGTTTCTTACCTCCAAACTGCCATATCTCGCGAACGGATTGACCAATCCGCAAAATTTCTGTTGCATCTGAAAGTAGAAACTCGCACGATTACAACATTATGCGTACTTTTCCCCTAGAACGTTCTAGTTATGCTTGTCGAGCATCAGAACTGCGAAAATTTTGAGTTTCTCAAGCGTTTCTTACCTCCAAACTGCCATATCTCGCGAACGGATTGACCAATCCGCAAAATTTCTATTGCATCTGAAAGTAGAAACTCGCCCGATTACAACGGTATGCGTACTTTTCGCCTAGTCCGTTCTAGTTATTCGTTTCGAGCATCAGAACTGCGAAAATTTTGAGTTTTTCAAGCGTTTCTTACTTCCAGATTGCCATACCTCGCGAACGGATTGAGCAATCCGCAAAATTTCTGTTGCATCTGAAGGTAGAAACTCGCCCGTTTACAACGGAATGCGTACTTTTCCCCTAGGCCGTTCTAGTTATTCGTTTCGAGCATCAGAACTGCGAAAATTTTGAGTTTCTCAAGCGTTTCTTACCTCCAAACTGCCATATCTCGCGAACGGATTGACCAATCCGCAAAATTTCTGATGCATCTGAAAGTAGAAAGTCGCCCGATTACAACGGTATGCGTACTTTTCCCCTAGAACGTTCTAGTTATGCTTGTCGAGCATCAGAACTGCGAAAATTTTGAGTTTCTCAAGCGTTTCTTACCTCCAAACTGCCATATCTCGCGAACGGATTGACCAATCCGTAAAATTTCTATTGCATCTGAAAGTAGAAACTCGCCCGATTACAACGGTATGCGTACTTTTCGCCTAGTCCGTTCTAGTTATTCGTTTCGAGCATCAGAACTGCGAAAATTTTGAGTTTTTCAAGCGTTTCTTACTTCCAGATTGCCATACCTCGCGAACGGATTGAGCAATCCGCAAAATTTCTGTTGCATCTGAAGGTAGAAACTCGCCCGTTTACAACGGAATGCGTACTTTTCCCCTAGGCCGTTCTAGTTATTCGTTTCGAGCATCAGAACTGCGAAAATTTTGAGTTTCTCAAGCGTTTCTTACCTCCAAACTGCCATATCTCGCGAACGGATTGACCAATCCGCAAAATTTCTGTTGCATCTGAAAGTAGAAACTCGCCCGATTACAACGGTATGCGTACTTTTCCCCTAGTCCGTTCTAGTTATTCGTTTCGAGCATCAGAACTGCGAAAATTTTGAGTTTCTCAAGCGTTTCTTACCTACAAACTGCCATATCTCGCGAACGGATTGACAAATCCGCAAAATTTCTGTTACATCTGAAAGTAGAAACTCGCCCGATTACAACGGTATGCGTACTTTTCCCCTAGTCCGTTCTAGTTATTCGTTTCGAGCACCAGAACTGCGAAAATTTTGAGTTTTTCAAGCGTTTCTTACCTCCAAACTGCCATATCTCGCGAACGGATTGACAAATCCGCAAAATTTCTGTTGCATCTGAAAGTAGAAACTCACCCGATTACAACGGTATGCGTACTTTTCCCCTAGGCCGTTCTAGTTATTCTTTTCGAGCATCAGAACTGCGAAAATTTGGAGTTTCTCAAGCGTTTCTTACATCCAAACTGCCATATCTCGCGAACGGATTGACCATTCCGCAAAATTTCTGTTGCATCTGAAAGTAGAAACTCGCCCGATTACAACGGTATGCGTACTTTTCCCCTAGTCCGTTCTAGTTATTCGTTTCGAGCATCAGAACTGCGAAAATTTTGAGTTTCTCAAGCGTTTCTTACCTCCAAACTGCCATATCTCGCGAACGGATTGACCAATCCGCAAAATTTCTGTTGCATCTGAAAGTACAAACTCGCCCGATTACAACGGTATGCCTACTTTTCCCCTAGGCCGTTCTAGTTATTCGTTTCGAGCATCAGAACTGCGAAAATGTTGAGTTTATCAAGCGTTTCTTACCTACAAACTGCCATATCTCGCGAACGGATTGACCAATCCCCAAAATTTCTGTTGCATCTGAAAGTAGAAACTCGCCCGATTACAACGGTATGCGTACTTTTCCCCTAGGCCGTTCTAGTTATTCGTTTCGAGCATCAGAACTGCGAAAATTTTGAGTTTCTCAAGCGTTTCTTACTTCCAAACCGCCATATCTCGCGAACGGATTGACCAATCCGAAAAATTTCTGTTGCATCTGAAAGTAGAAACTCGCCCGATTACAACGGTATGCGTACTTTTCCCCTAGGCCGTTCTAGTTAATCGTTTCGAGCATCAGAACTGCGAAAATTTTGAGTTTCTCAAGAGTTTCTTACTTCCAAACTGCCATATCTCGCGAACGGATTGACCAATCCGCAAAATTTCTGATGCATCTGAAAGTAGAAAGTCGCCCGATTACAACGGTATGCGTACTTTTCCCCTAGAACGTTCTAGTTATGCTTGTCGAGCATCAGAACTGCGAAAATTTTGAGTTTCTCAAGCATTTCTTACCTCCAAACTGCCATATCTCGCGAACGGATTGACCAATCCGCAAAATTTCTGTTGCATCTGAAAGTAGAAACTCGCCCGATTACAATGGTATGCGTACTTCTCCCCTAGTCCGTTCTAGTTATTCGTTTCCAGCATCAGAACTGCGAAAATTTTGAGTTTCTCAAGCGTTTCTTACTTCCAAACCGCCATATCTCGCGAACGGATTGACCAATCCGCAAAATTTCTGTTGCATCTGAAATTAGAAACTCGCCCGATTACAACGGTATTCGTACTTTTCCCCTAGGCCGTTCTGGTTAATCGTTTCGAGCATCAGAACTGCGGAAATTTTGAGTTTCTCAAGCGTTTCTTACTTCCAAACTGCCATATCTCGCGAACGGATTGACCAATCCGCAAAATTTCTGTTGCATCTGAAAGTAGAAATTCGCCCGATTACAACGGTATACGTACTTTTCCCCTAGACCGTTCTAGTTATGCTTGTCGAGCATCAGAACTGCGAAAATTTTGAGTTTCTCAAGCGTTTCTTACCCCCAAACTGCCATATCTCGCGAACGGATTGACCAATCCGCAAAATTTCTGTTGCATCTGAAAGTAGAAACTCGCCCGATTACAACGGTATGCGTACTTTTCCCGTAGGCCGTTGTAGTTATTCGTTTCGAGCATGAGAACTGCGAAAATTTTGGGTTTCTCAAGCGTTGCTTACCTCCAAACTGCCATATCTCGCGAACGGATTGACCAATCCGCAAAATTTCTGTTGCATCTGAAAGTAGAAACTCGCCCGATTACAACGGTATGCGTACTTTTCCCCTGGGCCGTTCTGGTTATTCGTTTCGAGTATCAGAACTGTGATAATTTTGAGTTTCTCGACCGTTTCTTACCTCCAAACTGCCATATCTCGCGAACGGATTGACCAATCCGCAAAATGTCTGCTGCATCTGAAAGTAGAAAGTCGCCCGATTACAACGGTATACGTACTTTTCCCCTAGACCGTTCTAGTTATGCTTGTCGAGCATCCGAACTGCGAAAATTTTGAGTTTCTCAAGCGTTTCTTATCTCCAAACTGCCATATCTCGCGAACGGATTGAATAATCCGCAAAAATTCTGTTGCATCTGAAAGTAGAAACTCGCCCGATTACAACGGTATGCGTACTTTTCCCCTAGGCCGTTCTAGTTATTCGTTTCGAGCATCAGAACTGCGAAAATTTTGAGTTTCTCAAGCGTTTCTTACCTCCAAACTGCCATATCTCGCGAACGGATTGACCAATCCGCAAAATTTCTGATGCATCTGAAAGTAGAAAGTCGCCCGATTACAACGGTATGCGTACTTTTCCCCTAGAACGTTCTAGTTATGCTTGTCGAGCATCAGAACTGCGAAAATTTTGAGTTTCTCAAGCATTTCTTACCTCCAAACTGCCATATCTCGCGAACGGATTGACCAATCCGCAAAATTTCTGTTGCATCTGAAGGTAGAAACTCGCCCGATTACAACGGTATGCGTACTTTTCCCGTAGGCCGTTGTAGTTATTCGTTTCGAGCATGAGAACTGCGAAAATTTTGGGTTTCTCAAGCGTTGCTTACCTCCAAACTGCCATATCTCGCGAACGGATTGACCAATCCGCAAAATTTCTGTTGCATCTGAAAGTAGAAACTCGCCCGATTACAACGGTATGCGTACTTTTCCCCTGGGCCGTTCTGGTTATTCGTTTCGAGTATCAGAACTGTGATAATTTTGAGTTTCTCGACCGTTTCTTACCTCCAAACTGCCATATCTCGCGAACGGATTGACCAATCCGCAAAATTTCTGTTGCATCTGAAAGTAGAAACTCGCCCGATTACAACGGTATGCGTACTTTTCCCCTAGTCCGTTCTAGTTATTCGTTTCGAGCATCAGAACTGCGAAAATTTTGAGTTTCTCAAGCGTTTCTTACCTACAAACTGCCATATCTCGCGAACGGATTGACCAATCCGCAAAATTTCTGTTGCATCTGAAAGTAGAAACTCGCCCGATTACAAGGGTATGCGTACTTTTCCCCTAGGCCGTTCTAGTTATTCGTTTCGAGCATCAGAACTGCGAAAATTTTGAGTTTCTCAAGCGTTTCTTACTTCCAAACCGCCATATCTCGCGAACGGATTGACCAATCCGCAAAATTTCTGATGCATCTGAAAGTAGAAAGTCGCCCGATTACAAGGGTATGCGTACTTTTCCCCTAGGCCGTTCTAGTTATTCGTTTCGAGCATCAGAACTGCGAAAATTTTGAGTTTCTCAAGCGTTTCTTACTTCCAAACCGCCATATCTCGCGAACGGATTGACCAATCCGCAAAATTTCTGATGCATCTGAAAGTAGGAAGTCGCCCGATTACAACGGTATGCGTACTTTTCCCCTAGAACGTTCTAGTTTAGCTTGTCGAGCATCAGAACTGCGAAAATTTTGAGTTTCTCAAGCGTTTCTTACCTCCAAACTGCCATATCTCGCGAACGGATCTACCAATCCGCAAAATTTCTGTTGCATCTGAAAGTAGAAACTCGCCCGATTACAACGGTATGCGTACTTTTCCCCTAGTCCGTTCTAGTTATTCGTTTCGAGCATCAGAACTGCGAAAATTTTGAGTTTTTCAAGCGTTCCTTACTTCCAAATTGCCATACCTCGCGAACGGATTGAGCAATCCGCAAAATTTCTGTTGCATCTGGAGGTAGAAACTCGCCCGTTTACAACGGAATGCGTACTTTTCCCCTAGGCCGTTCTTGTTATTCGTTTCGAGCATCAGAACTGCGAAAATTTTGAGTTTCTCAAGCGTATCTTACTTCCAAACCGCCATATCTCGCGAACGGATTGACCAATCCGCAAAATTTCTGTTGCATCTGAAAGTAGAAACTCGCCCGATTACAACGGTATGCGTACCTTTCCCCTAGTCCGTTCTAGTTATTCGTTTCGAGCATCAGAACTGCGAAAATTTTGAGTTTCTCAAGCGTTTCTTAACTCCAAACTGCCATATCTCGCGAACGGATTGACCAATCCGCAAAATTTCTGTTGCTTCTGAAAGTAGAAACTCGCCCGATTACAACGGTATGCGTACTATTCCCCTAGTCCGTCCTAGTTATTCGTTTCGAGCATCAGAACTGCGAAAATTTTGAGTTTTTCAAGCGTTTCTTACTTCCAAATTGCCATACCTCGCGAACGGATTGAGCAATCCGCAAAATTTCTGTTGCATCTGAAGGTAGAAACTCGCCCGTTTACAACGGAATGCGTACTTTTCCCCTAGGCCGTTCTAGTTATTCGTTTCGAGCATCAGAACTGCGAAAATTTTGAGTTTCTCAAGCGTTTCTTACTTCCAAACCGCCATATCTCGCGAACGGATTGACCAATCCGCAAAATTTCTGTTGCATCTGAAAGTAGAAACTCGCCCGATTACAACGGTATGCGTACTTTTCCCCTAGTCCGTTCTAGTTATTCGTTTCGAGCATCAGAACTGCGAAAATTTTGAGTTTCTCAAGCGTTTCTTACCTCCAAACTGCCATATCTCGCGAACGGATTGACCAATCCGCAAAATTTCCGTTGCATCTGAAAGTAGAAACTCGCCCGATTACAACGGTATGCGTACTTTTCCCCTAGGCCGTTCTAGTTAATCGTTTCGAGCATCAGAACTGCGAAAATTTTGAGTTTCTCAAGCGTTTCTTACTTCCAAACTGCCATATCTCGCGAACGGATTGACCAATCAGCAAAATTTCTGATGCATCTGAAAGTAGAAAGTCGCTCGATTACAACGGTATGCGTACTTTTCCCCTAGAACGTTCTAGTTATGCTTGTCGAGCATCAGAACTGCGAAAATTTTGAGTTTCTCAAGCGTTTCTTACCTCCAACCTGCCATATCTCGCGAACGGATTGACCAATCCGCAAAATTTCTGTTGCATCTGAAAGTAGAAACTCGCCCGATTACAACGGTATGCGTACTTTTCCCCTAGGCCGTTCTAGTTATTCGTTTCGAGCATCAGAACTGCGAAAATTTTGAGTTTCTCAAGCGTTTCTTACTTCCAAACCGCCATATCTCGCGAACGGATTGACCAATCCGCAAAATTTCTGTTGCATCTGAAAGTAGAAACTCGCCCGATTACAACGGTATGCGTACTTTTCCCCTAGGCCGTTCTAGTTAATCGTTTCGAGCATCAGAACTGCGAAAATTTTGAGTTTCTCAAGCGTTTCTTACTTCCAAACTGCCATATCTCGCGAACGGATTGACCAATCAGCAAAATTTCTGATGCATCTGAAAGTAGAAAGTCGCCCGATTACAACGGTATGCGTACTTTTTCCCTAGAACGTTCTAGTTATGCTTGTCGAGCATCAGAACTGCGAAAATTTTGAGTTTCTCAAGCGTTTCTTACCTCCAAACTGCCATATCTCGCGAACGGATTGACCAATCCGCAAAATTTCTGTTGCATCTGAAAGTAGAAACTCGCCCGATTACAACGGTATGCGTACTTTTCCCCTAGGCCGTTCTAGTTATTCGTTTCGAGCATCAGAACTGCGAAAATTTTGAGTTTCTCAAGCGTTTCTTACTTCCAAACCGCCATATCTCGCGAACGGATTGACCAATCCGCAAAATTTCTGTTGCATCTGAAAGTAGAAACTCGCCCGATTACAACGGTATGCGTACTTTTCCCCTAGGCCGTTCTAGTTAATCGTTTCGAGCATCAGAACTGCGAAAATTTTGAGTTTCTCAAGCGTTTCTTACTTCCAAACTGCCATATCTCGCGAACGGATTGACCAATCAGCAAAATTTCTGATGCATCTGAAAGTAGAAAGTCGCCCGATTACAACGGTATGCGTACTTTTTCCCTAGAACGTTCTAGTTATGCTTGTCGAGCATCAGAACTGCGAAAATTTTGAGTTTCTCAAGCGTTTCTTACCTCCAAACTGCCATATCTCGCGAACGGATTGACCAATCCGCAAAATTTCTGTTGCATCTGAAAGTAGAAACTCGCCCGATTACAACGGTATGCGTACTTTTCCCCTAGTCCGTCCTAGTTATTCGTTTCGAGCATCAGAACTGCGAAAATTTTGAGTTTTTCAAGCGTTTCTTACTTCCAAATTGCCATACCTCGCGAACGGATTGAGCAATCCGCAAAATTTCTGTTGCATCTGAAGGTAGAAACTCGCCCGTTTACAACGGAATGCGTACTTTTCCCCTAGGCCGTTCTAGTTATTCGTTTCGAGCATCAGAACTGCGAAAATTTTGAGTGTCTCAAGCGTTTCTTACCTCCAAACCGCCATATCTCGCGAACGGATTGACCAATCCGCAAAATTTCTGTTGCATCTGAAAGTAGAAACTCGCCCGATTACAACGGTATGCGTACTTTTCCCCTAGTCCGTTCTAGTTATTCGTTTCGAGCATCATAACTGCGAAAATTTTGAGTTTCTCAAGCGTTTCTTACCTCCAAACTGCCATATCTCGCGAACGGATTGACTAATCCGCAAAATTTCTGTTGCATCTGAAAGTAGAAACTCACCCGATTACAACGGTATGCGTACTTTTCCCCTAGGCCGTTCTAGTTATTCTTTTCGAGCATCAGAACTGCGAAAATTTGGAGTTTCTCAAGCGTTTCTTACCTCCAAACTGCCATATCTCGCGAACGGATTGACCAATCCGCAAAATTTCTGTTGCATCTGAAAGTAGAAACTCGCCCGATTACAACGGTATGCGTACTTTTCCCCTAGTCCGTTCTAGTTATTCGTTTCGAGCATCAGAACTGCGAAAATTTTGAGTTTCTCAAGCGTTTCTTACCTCCAAACTGCCATATCTCGCGAACGGATTGACCAATCCGCAAAATTTCTGTTGCATCTGAAAGTACAAACTCGCCCGATTACAACGGTATGCCTACTTTTCCCCTAGGCCGTTCTAGTTATTCGTTTCGAGCATCAGAACTGCGAAAATGTTGAGTTTATCAAGCGTTTCTTACCTACAAACTGCCATATCTCGCGAACGGATTGACCAATCCCCAAAATTTCTGTTGCATCTGAAAGTAGAAACTCGCCCGATTACAACGGTATGCGTACTTTTCCCCTAGGCCGTTCTAGTTATTCGTTTCGAGCATCAGAACTGCGAAAATTTTGAGTTTCTCAAGCGTTTCTTACTTCCAAACCGCCATATCTCGCGAACGGATTGACCAATCCGCAAAATTTCTGTTGCATCTGAAAGTAGAAACTCGCCCGATTACAACGGTATGCGTACTTTTCCCCTAGGCCGTTCTAGTTAATCGTTTCGAGCATCAGAACTGCGAAAATTTTGAGTTTCTCAAGCGTTTCTTACTTCCAAACTGCCATATCTCGCGAACGGATTGACCAATCCGCAAAATTTCTGATGCAACTGAAAGAAGAAAGTCGCCCGATTACAACGGTATGCGTACTTTTCCCCTAGAACGTTCTAGTTATGCTTGTCGAGCATCAGAACTGCGAAAATTTTGAGTTTCTCAAGCATTTCTTACCTCCAAACTGCCATATCTCGCGAACGGATTGACCAATCCGCAAAATTTCTGTTGCATCTGAAGGTAGAAACTCGCCCGATTACAACGGTATGCGTACTTTTCCCCTAGGCCGTTCTAGTTATTCGTTTCGAGCATCAGAACTGCGAAAATTTTGAGTTTCTCAAGCGTTTCTTACCTCCAAACTACCATATCTCGCGAACGGATTAACCAATCCGCAAAATTTCTGTTGCATCTGAAAGTACAAACTCGCCCGATTACAACGGTATGCGTACTTTTCCCCTAGTCCGTTCTAGTTATTCGTTTCGAGCATCAGAACTGCGAAAATTTTGAGTTTCTCAAGCGTTTCTTACCTACAAACTGCCATATCTCGCGAACGGATTGACCAGTCCGCAAAATTTCTGTTGCATCTGAAAGTAGAAACTCGCCCGATTACAACGGTATGCGTACTTTTCCCCTAGGCCGTTCTAGTTATTCGTTTCGAGCATCAGAACTGCGAAAATTTTGAGTTTCTCAAGCGTTTCTTACTTCCAAACCGCCATATCTCGCGAACGGATTGACCAATCCGCAAAATTTCTGTTGCATCTGAAAGTAGAAACTCGCCCGATTACAACGGTATGCGTACTTTTCCCCTAGGCCGTTCTAGTTATGCTTGTCGAGCATCAGAACTGCGAAAATTTTGAGTTTCTCAAGCGTTTCTTAACTCCAAACTGCCATATCTCGCGAACGGATTGACCAATCCGCAAAATTTCTGTTGCTTCTGAAAGTAGAAACTCGCCCGATTACAACGGTATGCGTACTTTTCCCCTAGTCCGTCCTAGTTATTCGTTTCGAGCATCAGAACTGCGAAAATTTTGAGTTTTTCAAGCGTTTCTTACTTCCAAATTGCCATACCTCGCGAACGGATTGAGCAATCCGCAAAATTTCTGTTGCATCTGAAGGTAGAAACTCGCCCGTTTACAACGGAATGCGTACTTTTCCCCTAGGCCGTTCTAGTTATTCGTTTCGAGCATCAGAACTGCGATAATTTTGAGTTTCTCAAGCGTTTCTTACTTCCAAACCGCCATATCTCGCGAACGGATTGACCAATCCGCAAAATTTCTGTTGCATCTGAAAGTAGAAACTCGCCCGATTACAACGGTATGCGTACTTTTCCCCTAGTCCGTTCTAGTTATTCGTTTCGAGCATCAGAACTGCGAAAATTTTGAGTTTCTCAAGCGTTTCTTACCTCCAAACTGCCATATCTCGCGAACGGATTGACTAATCCGCAAAATTTCTGTTGCATCTGAAAGTAGAAACTCACCCGATTACAACGGTATGCGTACTTTTCCCCTAGTCCGTTCTAGTTATTCGTTTCGAGCATCAGAACTGCGAAAATTTTGAGTTTCTCAAGCGTTTCTTACCTCCAAACTGCCATATCTCGCGAACGGATTGACTAATCCGCAAAATTTCTGTTGCATCTGAAAGTAGAAACTCACCCGATTACAACGGTATGCGTACTTTTCCCCTAGGCCGTTCTAGTTATTCTTTTCGAGCATCAGAACTGCGAAAATTTGGAGTTTCTCAAGCGTTTCTTACCTCCAAACTACCATATCTCGCGAACGGATTGACCAATCCGCAAAATTTCTGTTGCATCTGAAAGTAGAAACTCGCCCGATTACAACGGTATGCGTACTTTTCCCCTAGTCCGTTTTAGTTATTCGTTTCGAGCATCAGAACTGCGAAAATTTTGAGTTTCTCAAGCGTTTCTTACCTCCAAACTGCCATATCTCGCGAACGGATTGACCAATCCGCAAAATTTCCGTTGCATCTGAAAGTAGAAACTAGCCCGATTACAACGGTATGCGTACTTTTCCCCTAGGCCGTTCTAGTTAATCGTTTCGAGCATCAGAACTGCGAAAATTTTGAGTTTCTCAAGCGTTTCTTACTTCCAAACTGCCATATCTCGCGAACGGATTGACCAATCAGCAAAATTTCTGATGCATCTGAAAGTAGAAAGTCGCTCGATTACAACGGTATGCGTACTTTTCCCCTAGAACGTTCTAGTTATGCTTGTCGAGCATCAGAACTGCGAAAATTTTGAGTTTCTCAAGCGTTTCTTACCTCCAACCTGCCATATCTCGCGAACGGATTGACCAATCCGCAAAATTTCTGTTGCATCTGAAAGTAGAAACTCGCCCGATTACAACGGTATGCGTACTTTTCCCCTAGGCCGTTCTAGTTATTCGTTTCGAGCATCAGAACTGCGAAAATTTTGAGTTTCTCAAGCGTTTCTTACTTCCAAACCGCCATATCTCGCGAACGGATTGACCAATCCGCAAAATTTCTGTTGCATCTGAAAGTAGAAACTCGCCCGATTACAACGGTATGCGTACTTTTCCCCTAGGCCGTTCTAGTTAATCGTTTCGAGCATCAGAACTGCGAAAATTTTGAGTTTCTCAAGCGTTTCTTACTTCCAAACTGCCATATCTCGCGAACGGATTGACCAATCAGCAAAATTTCTGATGCATCTGAAAGTAGAAAGTCGCCCGATTACAACGGTATGCGTACTTTTTCCCTAGAACGTTCTAGTTATGCTTGTCGAGCATCAGAACTGCGAAAATTTTGAGTTTCTCAAGCGTTTCTTACCTCCAAACTGCCATATCTCGCGAACGGATTGACCAATCCGCAAAATTTCTGTTGCATCTGAAAGTAGAAACTCGCCCGATTACAACGGTATGCGTACTTTTCCCCTAGGCCGTTCTAGTTATTCGTTTCGAGCATCAGAACTGCGAAAATTTTGAGTTTCTCAAGCGTTTCTTACTTCCAAACCGCCATATCTCGCGAACGGATTGACCAATCCGCAAAATTTCTGTTGCATCTGAAAGTAGAAACTCGCCCGATTACAACGGTATGCGTACTTTTCCCCTAGGCCGTTCTAGTTAATCGTTTCGAGCATCAGAACTGCGAAAATTTTGAGTTTCTCAAGCGTTTCTTACTTCCAAACTGCCATATCTCGCGAACGGATTGACCAATCAGCAAAATTTCTGATGCATCTGAAAGTAGAAAGTCGCCCGATTACAACGGTATGCGTACTTTTTCCCTAGAACGTTCTAGTTATGCTTGTCGAGCATCAGAACTGCGAAAATTTTGAGTTTCTCAAGCGTTTCTTACCTCCAAACTGCCATATCTCGCGAACGGATTGACCAATCCGCAAAATTTCTGTTGCATCTGAAAGTAGAAACTCGCCCGATTACAACGGTATGCGTACTTTTCCCCTAGTCCGTCCTAGTTATTCGTTTCGAGCATCAGAACTGCGAAAATTTTGAGTTTTTCAAGCGTTTCTTACTTCCAAATTGCCATACCTCGCGAACGGATTGAGCAATCCGCAAAATTTCTGTTGCATCTGAAGGTAGAAACTCGCCCGTTTACAACGGAATGCGTACTTTTCCCCTAGGCCGTTCTAGTTATTCGTTTCGAGCATCAGAACTGCGAAAATTTTGAGTGTCTCAAGCGTTTCTTACCTCCAAACCGCCATATCTCGCGAACGGATTGACCAATCCGCAAAATTTCTGTTGCATCTGAAAGTAGAAACTCGCCCGATTACAACGGTATGCGTACTTTTCCCCTAGTCCGTTCTAGTTATTCGTTTCGAGCATCATAACTGCGAAAATTTTGAGTTTCTCAAGCGTTTCTTACCTCCAAACTGCCATATCTCGCGAACGGATTGACTAATCCGCAAAATTTCTGTTGCATCTGAAAGTAGAAACTCACCCGATTACAACGGTATGCGTACTTTTCCCCTAGGCCGTTCTAGTTATTCTTTTCGAGCATCAGAACTGCGAAAATTTGGAGTTTCTCAAGCGTTTCTTACCTCCAAACTGCCATATCTCGCGAACGGATTGACCAATCCGCAAAATTTCTGTTGCATCTGAAAGTAGAAACTCGCCCGATTACAACGGTATGCGTACTTTTCCCCTAGTCCGTTCTAGTTATTCGTTTCGAGCATCAGAACTGCGAAAATTTTGAGTTTCTCAAGCGTTTCTTACCTCCAAACTGCCATATCTCGCGAACGGATTGACCAATCCGCAAAATTTCTGTTGCATCTGAAAGTACAAACTCGCCCGATTACAACGGTATGCCTACTTTTCCCCTAGGCCGTTCTAGTTATTCGTTTCGAGCATCAGAACTGCGAAAATGTTGAGTTTATCAAGCGTTTCTTACCTACAAACTGCCATATCTCGCGAACGGATTGACCAATCCCCAAAATTTCTGTTGCATCTGAAAGTAGAAACTCGCCCGATTACAACGGTATGCGTACTTTTCCCCTAGGCCGTTCTAGTTATTCGTTTCGAGCATCAGAACTGCGAAAATTTTGAGTTTCTCAAGCGTTTCTTACTTCCAAACCGCCATATCTCGCGAACGGATTGACCAATCCGCAAAATTTCTGTTGCATCTGAAAGTAGAAACTCGCCCGATTACAACGGTATGCGTACTTTTTCCCTAGGCCGTTCTAGTTAATCGTTTCGAGCATCAGAACTGCGAAAATTTTGAGTTTCTCAAGCGTTTCTTACTTCCAAACTGCCATATCTCGCGAACGGATTGACCAATCCGCAAAATTTCTGATGCAACTGAAAGAAGAAAGTCGCCCGATTACAACGGTATGCGTACTTTTCCCCTAGAACGTTCTAGTTATGCTTGTCGAGCATCAGAACTGCGAAAATTTTGAGTTTCTCAAGCATTTCTTACCTCCAAACTGCCATATCTCGCGAACGGATTGACCAATCCGCAAAATTTCTGTTGCATCTGAAGGTAGAAACTCGCCCGATTACAACGGTATGCGTACTTTTCCCCTAGGCCGTTCTAGTTATTCGTTTCGAGCATCAGAACTGCGAAAATTTTGAGTTTCTCAAGCGTTTCTTACCTCCAAACTACCATATCTCGCGAACGGATTAACCAATCCGCAAAATTTCTGTTGCATCTGAAAGTACAAACTCGCCCGATTACAACGGTATGCGTACTTTTCCCCTAGTCCGTTCTAGTTATTCGTTTCGAGCATCAGAACTGCGAAAATTTTGAGTTTCTCAAGCGTTTCTTACCTACAAACTGCCATATCTCGCGAACGGATTGACCAGTCCGCAAAATTTCTGTTGCATCTGAAAGTAGAAACTCGCCCGATTACAACGGTATGCGTACTTTTCCCCTAGGCCGTTCTAGTTATTCGTTTCGAGCATCAGAACTGCGAAAATTTTGAGTTTCTCAAGCGTTTCTTACTTCCAAACCGCCATATCTCGCGAACGGATTGACCAATCCGCAAAATTTCTGTTGCATCTGAAAGTAGAAACTCGCCCGATTACAACGGTATGCGTACTTTTCCCCTAGGCCGTTCTAGTTATGCTTGTCGAGCATCAGAACTGCGAAAATTTTGAGTTTCTCAAGCGTTTCTTAACTCCAAACTGCCATATCTCGCGAACGGATTGACCAATCCGCAAAATTTCTGTTGCTTCTGAAAGTAGAAACTCGCCCGATTACAACGGTATGCGTACTTTTCCCCTAGTCCGTCCTAGTTATTCGTTTCGAGCATCAGAACTGCGAAAATTTTGAGTTTTTCAAGCGTTTCTTACTTCCAAATTGCCATACCTCGCGAACGGATTGAGCAATCCGCAAAATTTCTGTTGCATCTGAAGGTAGAAACTCGCCCGTTTACAACGGAATGCGTACTTTTCCCCTAGGCCGTTCTAGTTATTCGTTTCGAGCATCAGAACTGCGATAATTTTGAGTTTCTCAAGCGTTTCTTACTTCCAAACCGCCATATCTCGCGAACGGATTGACCAATCCGCAAAATTTCTGTTGCATCTGAAAGTAGAAACTCGCCCGATTACAACGGTATGCGTACTTTTCCCCTAGTCCGTTCTAGTTATTCGTTTCGAGCATCAGAACTGCGAAAATTTTGAGTTTCTCAAGCGTTTCTTACCTCCAAACTGCCATATCTCGCGAACGGATTGACTAATCCGCAAAATTTCTGTTGCATCTGAAAGTAGAAACTCACCCGATTACAACGGTATGCGTACTTTTCCCCTAGTCCGTTCTAGTTATTCGTTTCGAGCATCAGAACTGCGAAAATTTTGAGTTTCTCAAGCGTTTCTTACCTCCAAACTGCCATATCTCGCGAACGGATTGACTAATCCGCAAAATTTCTGTAGCATCTGAAAGTAGAAACTCACCCGATTACAACGGTATGCGTACTTTTCCCCTAGGCCGTTCTAGTTATTCTTTTCGAGCATCAGAACTGCGAAAATTTGGAGTTTCTCAAGCGTTTCTTACCTCCAAACTACCATATCTCGCGAACGGATTGACCAATCCGCAAAATTTCTGTTGCATCTGAAAGTAGAAACTCGCCCGATTACAACGGTATGCGTACTTTTCCCCTAGTCCGTTTTAGTTATTCGTTTCGAGCATCAGAACTGCGAAAATTTTGAGTTTCTCAAGCGTTTCTTACCTCCAAACTGCCATATCTCGCGAACGGATTGACCAATCCGCAAAATTTCCGTTGCATCTGAAAGTAGAAACTAGCCCGATTACAACGGTATGCGTACTTTTCCCCTAGGCCGTTCTAGTTAATCGTTTCGAGCATCAGAACTGCGAAAATTTTGAGTTTCTCAAGCGTTTCTTACTTCCAAACTGCCATATCTCGCGAACGGATTGACCAATCAGCAAAATTTCTGATGCATCTGAAAGTAGAAAGTCGCTCGATTACAACGGTATGCGTACTTTTCCCCTAGAACGTTCTAGTTATGCTTGTCGAGCATCAGAACTGCGAAAATTTTGAGTTTCTCAAGCGTTTCTTACCTCCAACCTGCCATATCTCGCGAACGGATTGACCAATCCGCAAAATTTCTGTTGCATCTGAAAGTAGAAACTCGCCCGATTACAACGGTATGCGTACTTTTCCCCTAGGCCGTTCTAGTTATTCGTTTCGAGCATCAGAACTGCGAAAATTTTGAGTTTCTCAAGCGTTTCTTACTTCCAAACCGCCATATCTCGCGAACGGATTGACCAATCCGCAAAATTTCTGTTGCATCTGAAAGTAGAAACTCGCCCGATTACAACGGTATGCGTACTTTTCCCCTAGGCCGTTCTAGTTAATCGTTTCGAGCATCAGAACTGCGAAAATTTTGAGTTTCTCAAGCGTTTCTTACTTCCAAACTGCCATATCTCGCGAACGGATTGACCAATCAGCAAAATTTCTGATGCATCTGAAAGTAGAAAGTCGCCCGATTACAACGGTATGCGTACTTTTTCCCTAGAACGTTCTAGTTATGCTTGTCGAGCATCAGAACTGCGAAAATTTTGAGTTTCTCAAGCGTTTCTTACTTCCAAACTGCCATATCTCGCGAACGGATTGACCAATCCGCAAAATTTCTGTTGCATCTGAAAGTAGAAACTCGCCCGATTACAACGGTATGCGTACTTTTCCCCTAGTCCGTCCTAGTTATTCGTTTCGAGCATCAGAACTGCGAAAATTTTGAGTTTTTCAAGCGTTTCTTACTTCCAAATTGCCATACCTCGCGAACGGATTGAGCAATCCGCAAAATTTCTGTTGCATCTGAAGGTAGAAACTCGCCCGTTTACAACGGAATGCGTACTTTTCCCCTAGGCCGTCTAGTTATTCGTTTCGAGCATCAGAACTGCGAAAATTTTGAGTTTCTCAAGCGTTTCTTACTTCCAAACCGCCATATCTCGCGAACGGATTGACCAATCCGCAAAATTTCTGTTGCATCTGAAAGTAGAAACTCGCCCGATTACAACGGTATGCGTACTTTTCCCCTAGTCCGTTCTAGTTATTCGTTTCGAGCATCATAACTGCGAAAATTTTGAGTTTCTCAAGCGTTTCTTACCTCCAAACTGCCATATCTCGCGAACGGATTGACTAATCCGCAAAATTTCTGTTGCATCTGAAAGTAGAAACTCGCCCGATTACAACGGTATGCGTACTTTTCCCCTAGGCCGTTCTAGTTATTCGTTTCGAGCATCAGAACTGCGAAAATTTTGAGTTTCTCAAGCGTTTCTTACCTCCAAACTGCCATATCTAGCGAACGGATTGACCAATCCGCAAAATTTCTGTTGCATTTGAAAGTAGAAACTCGCCCGATTACAACGGTATGCGTACTTTTCCCCTAGTCCGTTCTAGTTATTCGTTTCGAGCATCAGAACTGCGAAAATTTTGAGTTTCTCAAGCGTTTCTTACCTACAAACTGCCATATCTCGCGAACGGATTGACCAATCCGCAAAATTTCTGTTGCATCTGAAAGTAGAAACTCGCCCGATTACAACGTTATGCGTACTTTTCCCCTAGGCCGTTCTAGTTATTCGTTTCGAGCATCAGAACTGCGAAAATTTTGAGTTTCTCAAGCGTTTCTTACTTCCAAACCGCCATATCTCGCGAACGGATTGACCAATCCGCAAAATTTCTGTTGCATCTGAAAGTAGAAACTCGCCCGATTACAACGGTATGCGTACTTTTCCCCTAGGCCGTTCTAGTTAATCGTTTCGAGCATCAGAACTGCGAAAATTTTGAGTTTCTCAAGCGTTTCTTACCTCCAAACTGCCATATCTCGCGAACGGATTGACCAATCCGCAAAATTTCTGATGCATCTGAAAGTAGAAAGTCGCCCGATTACAACGGTATGCGTACTTTTCCCCTAGAACGTTCTAGTTATGCTTGTCGAGCATCAGAACTGCGAAAATTTTGAGTTTCTCAAGCGTTTCTTACCTCCAAACTGCCATATCTCGCGAACGGATTGACCAATCCGCAAAATTTCCGTTGCATCTGAAAGTAGAAACTCGCCCGATTACAACGGTATGCGTACTTTTCGCCTAGTCCGTTCTAGTTATTCGTTTCGAGCATCAGAACTGCGAAAATTTTGAGTTTTTCAAGCGTTTCTTACTTCCAGATTGCCATACCTCGCGAACGGATTGAGCAATCCGCAAAATTTCTGTTGCATCTGAAGGTAGAAACTCGCCCGTTTACAACGGAATGCGTACTTTTCCCCTAGGCCGTTCTAGTTATTCGTTTCGAGCATCAGGACTGCGAAAATTTTGAGTTTCTCAAGCGTTTCTTACTTCCAAACCGCCATATCTCGCGAACGGATTGACCAATCCGCAAAATTTCTGTTGCATCTGAAAGTAGAAACTCGCCCGATTACAACGGTATGCGTACTTTTCCCCTAGGCCGTTCTAGTTATTCGTTTCGAGCATCAGAACTGCGAAAATTTTGAGTTTCTCAAGCGTTTCTTACTTCCAAATTGCCATACCTCGCGAACGGATTGAGCAATCCGCAAAATTTCTGTTGCATCTGAAGGTAGAAACTCGCCCGTTTACAACGGTATGCGTACTTTTCCCCTAGGCCGTTCTAGTTATTCGTTTCGAGCATCAGAACTGCGAAAATTTTGAGTTTCTCAAGCGTTTCTTACTTCCAAACCGCTATACCTCGCGAACGGATTGAGCAATCCGCAAAATTTCTGTTGCATCTGAAGGTAGAAACTCGCCCGTTTACAACGGAATGCGTACTTTTCCCCTAGGCCGTTCTAGTTATTCGTTTCGAGCATCAGGACTGCGAAAATTTTGAGTTTCTCAAGCGTTTCTTACTTCCAAACTGCCATATCTCGCGAACGGATTGACCAATCAGCAAAATTTCTGATGCATCTGAAAGTAGAAAGTCGCCCGATTACAACGGTATGCGTACTTTTTCCCTAGAACGTTCTAGTTATGCTTGTCGAGCATCAGAACTGCGAAAATTTTGAGTTTCTCAAGCGTTTCTTACCTCCAAACTGCCATATCTCGCGAACGGATTGACCAATCCGCAAAATTTCTGTTGCATCTGAAAGTAGAAACTCGCCCGATTACAACGTTATGCGTACTTTTCCCCTAGAACGTTCTAGTTATGCTTGTCGAGCATCAGAACTGCGAAAATTTTGAGTTTCTCAAGCGTTTCTTACCTCCAAACTGCCATATCTCGCGAACGGATTGACCAATCCGCAAAATTTCTATTGCATCTGAAAGTAGAAACTCGCCCGATTACAACGGTATGCGTACTTTTCGCCTAGTCCGTTCTAGTTATTCGTTTCGAGCATCAGAACTGCGAAAATTTTGAGTTTTTCAAGCGTTTCTTACTTCCAGATTGCCATACCTCGCGAACGGATTGAGCAATCCGCAAAATTTCTGTTGCATCTGAAGGTAGAAACTCGCCCGTTTACAACGGAATGCGTACTTTTCCCCTAGGCCGTTCTAGTTATTCGTTTCGAGCATCAGAACTGCGAAAATTTTGAGTTTCTCAAGCGTTTCTTACCTCCAAACTGCCATATCTCGCGAACGGATTGACCAATCCGCAAAATTTCTGATGCATCTGAAAGTAGAAAGTCGCCCGATTACAACGGTATGCGTACTTTTCCCCTAGAACGTTCTAGTTATGCTTGTCGAGCATCAGAACTGCGAAAATTTTGAGTTTCTCAAGCGTTTCTTACCTCCAAACTGCCATATCTCGCGAACGGATTGACCAATCCGTAAAATTTCTATTGCATCTGAAAGTAGAAACTCGCCCGATTACAACGGTATGCGTACTTTTCGCCTAGTCCGTTCTAGTTATTCGTTTCGAGCATCAGAACTGCGAAAATTTTGAGTTTTTCAAGCGTTTCTTACTTCCAGATTGCCATACCTCGCGAACGGATTGAGCAATCCGCAAAATTTCTGTTGCATCTGAAGGTAGAAACTCGCCCGTTTACAACGGAATGCGTACTTTTCCCCTAGGCCGTTCTAGTTATTCGTTTCGAGCATCAGAACTGCGAAAATTTTGAGTTTCTCAAGCGTTTCTTACCTCCAAACTGCCATATCTCGCGAACGGATTGACCAATCCGCAAAATTTCTGTTGCATCTGAAAGTAGAAACTCGCCCGATTACAACGGTATGCGTACTTTTCCCCTAGTCCGTTCTAGTTATTCGTTTCGAGCATCAGAACTGCGAAAATTTTGAGTTTCTCAAGCGTTTCTTACTTCCAAACCGCCATACCTCGCGAACGGATTGAGCAATCCGCAAAATTTCTGTTGCATCTGAAGGTAGAAACTCGCCCGTTTACAACGGAATGCGTACTTTTCCCCTAGGCCGTTCTAGTTATTCGTTTCGAGCATCAGGACTGCGAAAATTTAGAGTTTCTCAAGCGTTTCTTACTTCCAAACCGCCATACCTCGCGAACGGATTGAGCAATCCGCAAAATTTCTGTTGCATCTGAAGGTAGAAACTCGCCCGTTTACAACGGAATGCGTACTTTTCCCCTAGGCCGTTCTAGTTATTCGTTTCGAGCATCAGGACTGCGAAAATTTTGAGTTTCTCAAGCGTTTCTTACTTCCAAACCGCCATATCTCGCGAACGGATTGACCAATCCGCAAAATTTCTGTTGCATCTGAAAGTAGAAACTCGCCCGATTACAACGGTATGCGTACTTTTCCCCTAGGCCGTTCTAGTTATTCGTTTCGAGCATCAGAACTGCGAAAATTTTGAGTTTCTCAAGCGTTTCTTACTTCCAAATTGCCATACCTCGCGAACGGATTGAGCAATCCGCAAAATTTCTGTTGCATCTGAAGGTAGAAACTCGCCCGTTTACAACGGTATGCGTACTTTTCCCCTAGGCCGTTCTAGTTATTCGTTTCGAGCATCAGAACTGCGAAAATTTTGAGTTTCTCAAGCGTTTCTTACTTCCAAACCGCCATATCTCGCGAACGGATTGACCAATCCGCAAAATTTCTGTTGCATCTGAAATTAGAAACTCGCCCGATTACAACGGTATGCGTACTTTTCCCCTAGGCCGTTCTAGTTAATCGTTTCGAGAATCAGAACTGCGAAAATTTTGAGTTTCTCAAGCGTTTCTTACTTCCAAACTGCCATATCTCGCGAATGGACTGACCAATCCGCAAAATTTCTGATGCATCTGAAAGTAGAAACTCGCCCGATTACAACGGTATGCGTACTTTTCCCCTAGGCCGTTCTGGTTAATCGTTTCGAGCATCAGAACTGCGAAAATTTTGAGTTTCTCAAGCGTTTCGTACTTCCAAACTGTCATATCTCGCGAACGGATTGACCAATCCGCAAAATTTCTGTTGCATCTGAAAGTAGAAATTCGCCCGATTACAACGGTATGCGTACTTTTCCCCTAGACCGTTCTAGTTATGCTTGTCGAGCATCAGAACTGCGAAAATTTTGAGTTTCTCAAGCGTTTCTTACCTCCAAACTGCCATATCTCGCGAACGGATTGACCAATCCGCAAAATTTCTGTTGCATCTGAAAGTAGAAACTCGCCCGATTACAACGGTATGCGTACTTTTCCCCTAGACCGTTCTAGTTATGCTTGTCGAGCATCAGAACTGCGAAAATTTTGAGTTTCTCAAGCGTTTCTTACCTCCAAACTGCCATATCTCGCGAACGGATTGACCAATCCGCAAAATTTCTGTTGCATCTGAAAGTAGAAACTCGCCCGATTACAGCGGTATGCGTACTTTTCCCGTAGGCCGTTGTAGTTATTCGTTTCGAGCATCAGAACTGCGAAAATTTTGAGTTTCTCAAGCGTTTCTTACTTCCAAATTGCCATACCTCGCGAACGGATTGAGCAATCCGCAAAATTTCTGTTGCATCTGAAGGTAGAAACTCGCCCGTTTACAACGGAATGCGTACTTTTCCCCTAGGCCGTTCTAGTTATTCGTTTCGAGCATCAGAACTGCGAAAATTTTGAGTTTCTCAAGCGTTTCTTACTTCCAAACCGCCATATCTCGCGAACGGATTGACCAATCCGCAAAATTTCTGTTGCATCTGAAAGTAGAAACTCGCCCGATTACAACGGTATGCGTACTTTTCCCCTAGTCCGTTCTAGTTATTCGTTTCGAGCATCATAACTGCGAAAATTTTGAGTTTCTCAAGCGTTTCTTACCTCCAAACTGCCATATCTCGCGAACGGATTGACTAATCCGCAAAATTTCTGTTGCATCTGAAAGTAGAAACTCGCCCGATTACAACGGTATGCGTACTTTTCCCCTAGGCCGTTCTAGTTATTCGTTTCGAGCATCAGAACTGCGAAAATTTTGAGTTTCTCAAGCGTTTCTTACCTCCAAACTGCCATATCTAGCGAACGGATTGACCAATCCGCAAAATTTCTGTTGCATTTGAAAGTAGAAACTCGCCCGATTAAAACGGTATGCGTACTTTTCCCCTAGTCCGTTCTAGTTATTCGTTTCGAGCATCAGAACTGCGAAAATTTTGAGTTTCTCAAGCGTTTCTTACCTACAAACTGCCATATCTCGCGAACGGATTGACCAATCCGCAAAATTTCTGTTGCATCTGAAAGTAGAAACTCGCCCGATTACAACGTTATGCGTACTTTTCCCCTAGGCCGTTCTAGTTATTCGTTTCGAGCATCAGAACTGCGAAAATTTTGAGTTTCTCAAGCGTTTCTTACTTCCAAACCGCCATATCTCGCGAACGGATTGACCAATCCGCAAAATTTCTGTTGCATCTGAAAGTAGAAACTCGCCCGATTACAACGGTATGCGTACTTTTCCCCTAGGCCGTTCTAGTTAATCGTTTCGAGCATCAGAACTGCGAAAATTTTGAGTTTCTCAAGCGTTTCTTACCTCCAAACTGCCATATCTCGCGAACGGATTGACCAATCCGCAAAATTTCTGTTGCATCTGAAAGTAGAAACTCGCCCGATTACAACCTTATGCGTACTTTTCCCCTAGGCCGTTCTAGTTATTCGTTTCGAGCATCAGAACTGCGAAAATTTTGAGTTTCTCAAGCGTTTCTTACTTCCAAACCGCCATACCTCGCGAACGGATTGAGCAATCCGCAAAATTTCTGTTGCATCTGAAGGTAGAAACTCGCCCGTTTACAACGGAATGCGTACTTTTCCCCTAGGCCGTTCTAGTTATTCGTTTCGAGCATCAGAACTGCGAAAATTTTGAGTTTCTCAAGCGTTTCTTACTTCCAAACCGCCATACCTCGCGAACGGATTGAGCAATCCGCAAAATTTCTGTTGCATCTGAAAGTAGAAACTCGCCCGATTACAACGGTATGCGTACTTTTCCCCTAGGCCGTTCTAGTTATTCGTTTCGAGCATCAGAACTGCGAAAATTTTGAGTTTCTCAAGCGTTTCTTACTTCCAAATTGCCATACCTCGCGAACGGATTGAGCAATCCACAAAATTTCTGTTGCATCTGAAGGTAGAAACTCGCCCGTTTACAACGGAATGCGTACTTTTCCCCTAGGCCGTTCTAGTTATTCGTTTCGAGCATCAGGACTGCGAAAATTTTGAGTTTCTCAAGCGTTTCTTACTTCCAAACCGCCATATCTCGCGAACGGATTGACCAATCCGCAAAATTTCTGTTGCATCTGAAAGTAGAAACTCGCCCGATTACAACGGTATGCGTACTTTTCCCCTAGGCCGTTCTAGTTATTCGTTTCGAGCATCAGAACTGCGAAAATTTTGAGTTTCTCAAGCGTTTCTTACTTCCAAATTGCCATACCTCGCGAACGGATTGAGCAATCCGCAAAATTTCTGTTGCATCTGAAGGTAGAAACTCGCCCGTTTACAACGGTATGCGTACTTTTCCCCTAGGCCGTTCTAGTTATTCGTTTCGAGCATCAGAACTGCGAAAATTTTGAGTTTCTCAAGCGTTTCTTACTTCCAAACCGCCATACCTCGCGAACGGATTGAGCAATCCGCAAAATTTCTGTTGCATCTGAAGGTAGAAACTCGCCCGTTTACAACGGAATGCGTACTTTTCCCCTAGGCCGTTCTAGTTATTCGTTTCGAGCATCAGGACTGCGAAAATTTTGAGTTTCTCAAGCGTTTCTTACTTCCAAACTGCCATATCTCGCGAACGGATTGACCAATCAGCAAAATTTCTGATGCATCTGAAAGTAGAAAGTCGCCCGATTACAACGGTATGCGTACTTTTTCCCTAGAACGTTCTAGTTATGCTTGTCGAGCATCAGAACTGCGAAAATTTTGAGTTTCTCAAATGTTTCTTACCTCCAAACTGCCATATCTCGCGAACGGATTGACCAATCCGCAAAATTTCTGTTGCATCTGAAAGTAGAAACTCGCCCGATTACAACGTTATGCGTACTTTTCCCCTAGAACGTTCTAGTTATGCTTGTCGAGCATCAGAACTGCGAAAATTTTGAGTTTCTCAAGCGTTTCTTACCTCCAAACTGCCATATCTCGCGAACGGATTGACCAATCCGCAAAATTTCTATTGCATCTGAAAGTAGAAACTCGCCCGATTACAACGGTATGCGTACTTTTCGCCTAGTCCGTTCTAGTTATTCGTTTCGAGCATCAGAACTGCGAAAATTTTGAGTTTTTCAAGCGTTTCTTACTTCCAGATTGCCATACCTCGCGAACGGATTGAGCAATCCGCAAAATTTCTGTTGCATCTGAAGGTAGAAACTCGCCCGTTTACAACGGAATGCGTACTTTTCCCCTAGGCCGTTCTAGTTATTCGTTTCGAGCATCAGAACTGCGAAAATTTTGAGTTTCTCAAGCGTTTCTTACCTCCAAACTGCCATATCTCGCGAACGGATTGACCAATCCGCAAAATTTCTGATGCATCTGAAAGTAGAAAGTCGCCCGATTACAACGGTATGCGTACTTTTCCCCTAGAACGTTCTAGTTATGCTTGTCGAGCATCAGAACTGCGAAAATTTTGAGTTTCTCAAGCGTTTCTTACCTCCAAACTGCCATATCTCGCGAACGGATTGACCAATCCGTAAAATTTCTATTGCATCTGAAAGTAGAAACTCGCCCGATTACAACGGTATGCGTACTTTTCGCCTAGTCCGTTCTAGTTATTCGTTTCGAGCATCAGAACTGCGAAAATTTTGAGTTTTTCAAGCGTTTCTTACTTCCAGATTGCCATACCTCGCGAACGGATTGAGCAATCCGCAAAATTTCTGTTGCATCTGAAGGTAGAAACTCGCCCGTTTACAACGGAATGCGTACTTTTCCCCTAGGCCGTTCTAGTTATTCGTTTCGAGCATCAGAACTGCGAAAATTTTGAGTTTCTCAAGCGTTTCTTACCTCCAAACTGCCATATCTCGCGAACGGATTGACCAATCCGCAAAATTTCTGTTGCATCTGAAAGTAGAAACTCGCCCGATTACAACGGTATGCGTACTTTTCCCCTAGTCCGTTCTAGTTATTCGTTTCGAGCATCAGAACTGCGAAAATTTTGAGTTTCTCAAGCGTTTCTTACTTCCAAACCGCCATACCTCGCGAACGGATTGAGCAATCCGCAAAATTTCTGTTGCATCTGAAGGTAGAAACTCGCCCGTTTACAACGGAATGCGTACTTTTCCCCTAGGCCGTTCTAGTTATTCGTTTCGAGCATCAGGACTGCGAAAATTTAGAGTTTCTCAAGCGTTTCTTACTTCCAAACCGCCATACCTCGCGAACGGATTGAGCAATCCGCAAAATTTCTGTTGCATCTGAAGGTAGAAACTCGCCCGTTTACAACGGAATGCGTACTTTTCCCCTAGGCCGTTCTAGTTATTCGTTTCGAGCATCAGGACTGCGAAAATTTTGAGTTTCTCAAGCGTTTCTTACTTCCAAACCGCCATATCTCGCGAACGGATTGACCAATCCGCAAAATTTCTGTTGCATCTGAAAGTAGAAACTCGCCCGATTACAACGGTATGCGTACTTTTCCCCTAGGCCGTTCTAGTTATTCGTTTCGAGCATCAGAACTGCGAAAATTTTGAGTTTCTCAAGCGTTTCTTACTTCCAAATTGCCATACCTCGCGAACGGATTGAGCAATCCGCAAAATTTCTGTTGCATCTGAAGGTAGAAACTCGCCCGTTTACAACGGTATGCGTACTTTTCCCCTAGGCCGTTCTAGTTAATCGTTTCGAGAATCAGAACTGCGAAAATTTTGAGTTTCTCAAGCGTTTCTTACTTCCAAACTGCCATATCTCGCGAATGGACTGACCAATCCGCAAAATTTCTGATGCATCTGAAAGTAGAAACTCGCCCGATTACAAAGGTATGCGTACTTTTCCCCTAGGCCGTTCTGGTTAATCGTTTCGAGCATCAGAACTGCGAAAATTTTGAGTTTCTCAAGCGTTTCGTACTTCCAAACTGTCATATCTCGCGAACGGATTGACCAATCCGCAAAATTTCTGTTGCATCTGAAAGTAGAAATTCGCCCGATTACAACGGTATGCGTACTTTTCCCCTAGACCGTTCTAGTTATGCTTGTCGAGCATCAGAACTGCGAAAATTTTGAGTTTCTCAAGCGTTTCTTACCTCCAAACTGCCATATCTCGCGAACGGATTGACCAATCCGCAAAATTTCTGTTGCATCTGAAAGTAGAAACTCGCCCGATTACAACGGTATGCGTACTTTTCCCCTAGACCGTTCTAGTTATGCTTGTCGAGCATCAGAACTGCGAAAATTTTGAGTTTCTCAAGCGTTTCTTACCTCCAAACTGCCATATCTCGCGAACGGATTGACCAATCCGCAAAATTTCTGTTGCATCTGAAAGTAGAAACTCGCCCGATTACAGCGGTATGCGTACTTTTCCCGTAGGCCGTTGTAGTTATTCGTTTCGAGCATCAGAACTGCGAAAATTTTGAGTTTCTCAAGCGTTTCTTACTTCCAAATTGCCATACCTCGCGAACGGATTGAGCAATCCGCAAAATTTCTGTTGCATCTGAAGGTAGAAACTCGCCCGTTTACAACGGAATGCGTACTTTTCCCCTAGGCCGTTCTAGTTATTCGTTTCGAGCATCAGAACTGCGAAAATTTTGAGTTTCTCAAGCGTTTCTTACTTCCAAACCGCCATATCTCGCGAACGGATTGACCAATCCGCAAAATTTCTGTTGCATCTGAAAGTAGAAACTCGCCCGATTACAACGGTATGCGTACTTTTCCCCTAGTCCGTTCTAGTTATTCGTTTCGAGCATCATAACTGCGAAAATTTTGAGTTTCTCAAGCGTTTCTTACCTCCAAACTGCCATATCTCGCGAACGGATTGACTAATCCGCAAAATTTCTGTTGCATCTGAAAGTAGAAACTCGCCCGATTACAACGGTATGCGTACTTTTCCCCTAGGCCGTTCTAGTTATTCGTTTCGAGCATCAGAACTGCGAAAATTTTGAGTTTCTCAAGCGTTTCTTACCTCCAAACTGCCATATCTAGCGAACGGATTGACCAATCCGCAAAATTTCTGTTGCATTTGAAAGTAGAAACTCGCCCGATTACAACGGTATGCGTACTTTTCCCCTAGTCCGTTCTAGTTATTCGTTTCGAGCATCAGAACTGCGAAAATTTTGAGTTTCTCAAGCGTTTCTTACCTACAAACTGCCATATCTCGCGAACGGATTGACCAATCCGCAAAATTTCTGTTGCATCTGAAAGTAGAAACTCGCCCGATTACAACGTTATGCGTACTTTTCCCCTAGGCCGTTCTAGTTATTCGTTTCGAGCATCAGAACTGCGAAAATTTTGAGTTTCTCAAGCGTTTCTTACTTCCAAACCGCCATATCTCCCGAACGGATTGACCAATCCGCAAAATTTCTGTTGCATCTGAAAGTAGAAACTCGCCCGATTACAACGGTATGCGTACTTTTCCCCTAGGCCGTTCTAGTTAATCGTTTCGAGCATCAGAACTGCGAAAATTTTGAGTTTCTCAAGCGTTTCTTACCTCCAAACTGCCATATCTCGCGAACGGATTGACCAATCCGCAAAATTTCTGATGCATCTGAAAGTAGAAAGTCGCCCGATTACAACGGTATGCGTACTTTTCCCCTAGAACGTTCTAGTTATGCTTGTCGAGCATCAGAACTGCGAAAATTTTGAGTTTCTCAAGCGTTTCTTACCTCCAAACTGCCATATCTCGCGAACGGATTGACCAATCCGCAAAATTTCCGTTGCATCTGAAAGTAGAAACTCGCCCGATTACAACGGTATGCGTACTTTTCGCCTAGTCCGTTCTAGTTATTCGTTTCGAGCATCAGAACTGCGAAAATTTTGAGTTTTTCAAGCGTTTCTTACTTCCAGATTGCCATACCTCGCGAACGGATTGAGCAATCCGCAAAATTTCTGTTGCATCTGAAGGTAGAAACTCGCCCGTTTACAACGGAATGCGTACTTTTCCCCTAGGCCGTTCTAGTTATTCGTTTCGAGCATCAGAACTGCGAAAATTTTGAGTTTCTCAAGCGTTTCTTACCTCCAAACTGCCATATCTCGCGAACGGATTGACCAATCCGCAAAATTTCTGTTGCATCTGAAAGTAGAAACTCGCCCGATTACAACGGTATGCGTACTTTTCCCCTAGTCCGTTCTAGTTATTCGTTTCGAGCATCAGAACTGCGAAAATTTTGAGTTTTTCAAGCGTTTCTTACTTCCAAATTGCCATACCTCGCGAACGGATTGAGCAATCCGCAAAATTTCTGTTGCATCTGAAGGTAGAAACTCGCCCGTTTACAACGGAATGCGTACTTTTCCCCTAGGCCGTTCTAGTTATTCGTTTCGAGCATCAGAACTGCGAAAATTTTGAGTTTCTCAAGCGTTTCTTACTTCCAAACCGCCATACCTCGCGAACGGATTGAGCAATCCGCAAAATTTCTGTTGCATCTGAAGGTAGAAACTCGCCCGTTTACAACGGAATGCGTACTTTTCCCCTAGGCCGTTCTAGTTATTCGTTTCGAGCATCAGGACTGCGAAAATTTTGAGTTTCTCAAGCGTTTCTTACTTCCAAACCGCCATATCTCGCGAACGGATTGACCAATCCGCAAAATTTCTGTTGCATCTGAAAGTAGAAACTCGCCCGATTACAACGGTATGCGTACTTTTCCCCTAGGCCGTTCTAGTTATTCGTTTCGAGCATCAGAACTGCGAAAATTTTGAGTTTCTCAAGCGTTTCTTACTTCCAAATTGCCATACCTCGCGAACGGATTGAGCAATCCGCAAAATTTCTGTTGCATCTGAAGGTAGAAACTCGCCCGTTTACAACGGTATGCGTACTTTTCCCCTAGGCCGTTCTAGTTATTCGTTTCGAGCATCAGAACTGCGAAAATTTTGAGTTTCTCAAGCGTTTCTTACTTCCAAACCGCCATACCTCGCGAACGGATTGAGCAATCCGCAAAATTTCTGTTGCATCTGAAGGTAGAAACTCGCCCGTTTACAACGGAATGCGTACTTTTCCCCTAGGCCGTTCTAGTTATTCGTTTCGAGCATCAGGACTGCGAAAATTTTGAGTTTCTCAAGCGTTTCTTACTTCCAAACTGCCATATCTCGCGAACGGATTGACCAATCAGCAAAATTTCTGATGCATCTGAAAGTAGAAAGTCGCCCGATTACAACGGTATGCGTACTTTTTCCCTAGAACGTTCTAGTTATGCTTGTCGAGCATCAGAACTGCGAAAATTTTGAGTTTCTCAAGCGTTTCTTACCTCCAAACTGCCATATCTCGCGAACGGATTGACCAATCCGCAAAATTTCTGTTGCATCTGAAAGTAGAAACTCGCCCGATTACAACGGTATGCGTACTTTTCCCCTAGGCCGTTCTAGTTAATCGTTTCGAGAATCAGAACTGCGAAAATTTTCAGTTTCTCAAGCGTTTCTTACTTCCAAACTGCCATATCTCGCGAATGGACTGACCAATCCGCAAAATTTCTGATGCATCTGAAAGTAGAAACTCGCCCGATTACAACGGTATGCGTACTTTTCCCCTAGGCCGTTCTGGTTAATCGTTTCGAGCATCAGAACTGCGAAAATTTTGAGTTTCTCAAGCGTTTCGTACTTCCAAACTGTCATATCTCGCGAACGGATTGACCAATCCGCAAAATTTCTGTTGCATCTGAAAGTAGAAATTCGCCCGATTACAACGGTATGCGTACTTTTCCCCTAGACCGTTCTAGTTATGCTTGTCGAGCATCAGAACTGCGAAAATTTTGAGTTTCTCAAGCGTTTCTTACCTCCAAACTGCCATATCTCGCGAACGGATTGACCAATCCGCAAAATTTCTGTTGCATCTGAAAGTAGAAACTCGCCCGATTACAACGGTATGCGTACTTTTCCCCTAGACCGTTCTAGTTATGCTTGTCGAGCATCAGAACTGCGAAAATTTTGAGTTTCTCAAGCGTTTCTTACCTCCAAACTGCCATATCTCGCGAACGGATTCACCAATCCGCAAAATTTCTGTTGCATCTGAAAGTAGAAACTCGCCCGATTACAGCGGTATGCGTACTTTTCCCGTAGGCCGTTGTAGTTATTCGTTTCGAGCATCAGAACTGCGAAAATTTTGAGTTTCTCAAGCGTTTCTTACTTCCAAATTGCCATACCTCGCGAACGGATTGAGCAATCCGCAAAATTTCTGTTGCATCTGAAGGTAGAAACTCGCCCGTTTACAACGGTATGCGTATTTTCCCCTAGGCCGTTCTAGTTATTCGTTTCGAGCATCAGAACTGCGAAAATTTTGAGTTTCTCAAGCGTTTCTTACTTCCAAACCGCCATATCTCGCGAACGGATTGACCAATCCGCAAAATTTCTGTTGCATCTGAAATTAGAAACTCGCCCGATTACAACGGTATGCGTACTTTTCCCCTAGGCCGTTCTAGTTAATCGTTTCGAGAATCAGAACTGCGAAAATTTTGAGTTTCTCAAGCGTTTCTTACTTCCAAACTGCCATATCTCGCGAATGGACTGACCAATCCGCAAAATTTCTGATGCATCTGAAAGTAGAAACTCGCCCGATTACAGCGGTATGCGTACTTTTCCCCTAGGCCGTTCTGGTTAATCGTTTCGAGCATCAGAACTGCGAAAATTTTGAGTTTCTCAAGCGTTTCTTACTTCCAAACTGCCATATCTCGCGAACGGATTGACCAATCCGCAAAATTTCTGTTGCATCTGAAAGTAGAAATTCGCCCGATTACAACGGTATGCGTATTTTTCCCCTAGACCGTTCTAGTTATGCTTGTCGAGAATCAGAACTGCGAAAATTTTGAGTTTCTCAAGCGTTTCTTACCTCCAAACTGCCATATCTCGCGAACGGATTGACCAATCCGCAAAATTTCTGTTGCATCTGAAAGTAGAAACTCGCCCGATTACAACGGTATGCGTACTTTTCCCCTAGTCCGTTCTAGTTATTCGTTTCGAGCATCAGAACTGCGAAAATTTTGAGTTTTTCAAGCGTTTCTTACTTCCAAATTGCCATACCTCGCGAACGGATTGAGCAATCCGCAAAATTTCTGTTGCATCTGAAGGTAGAAACTCGCCCGTTTACAACGGAATGCGTACTTTTCCCCTAGGCCGTTCTAGTTATTCGTTTCGAGCATCAGAACTGCGAAAATTTTGAGTTTCTCAAGCGTTTCTTACTTCCAAACCGCCATACCTCGCGAACGGATTGAGCAATCCGCAAAATTTCTGTTGCATCTGAAGGTAGAAACTCGCCCGTTTACAACGGAATGCGTACTTTTCCCCTAGGCCGTTCTAGTTATTCGTTTCGAGCATCAGGACTGCGAAAATTTTGAGTTTCTCAAGCGTTTCTTACTTCCAAACCGCCATATCTCGCGAACGGATTGACCAATCCGCAAAATTTCTGTTGCATCTGAAAGTAGAAACTCGCCCGATTACAACGGTATGCGTACTTTTCCCCTAGGCCGTTCTAGTTATTCGTTTCGAGCATCAGAACTGCGAAAATTTTGAGTTTCTCAAGCGTTTCTTACTTCCAAATTGCCATACCTCGCGAACGGATTGAGCAATCCGCAAAATTTCTGTTGCATCTGAAGGTAGAAACTCGCCCGTTTACAACGGTATGCGTACTTTTCCCCTAGGCCGTTCTAGTTATTCGTTTCGAGCATCAGAACTGCGAAAATTTTGAGTTTCTCAAGCGTTTCTTACTTCCAAACCGCCATATCTCGCGAACGGATTGACCAATCCGCAAAATTTCTGTTGCACCTGAAATTAGAAACTCGCCCGATTACAACGGTATGCGTACTTTTCCCCTAGGCCGTTCTAGTTAATCGTTTCGAGAATCAGAACTGCGAAAATTTTGAGTTTCTCAAGCGTTTCTTACTTCCAAACTGCCATATCTCGCGAATGGACTGACCAATCCGCAAAATTTCTGATGCATCTGAAAGTAGAAACTCGCCCGATTACAACGGTATGCGTACCTTTCCCCTAGGCCGTTCTGGTTAATCGTTTCGAGCATCAGAACTGCGAAAATTTTGAGTTTCTCAAGCGTTTCGTACTTCCAAACTGTCATATCTCGCGAACGGATTGACCAAACCGCAAAATTTCTGTTGCATCTGAAAGTAGAAATTCGCCCGATTACAACGGTATGCGTACTTTTCCCCTAGACCGTTCTAGTTATGCTTGTCGAGCATCAGAACTGCGAAAATTTTGAGTTTCTCAAGCGTTTCTTACCTCCAAACTGCCATATCTCGCGAACGGATTGACCAATCCGCAAAATTTCTGTTGCATCTGAAAGTAGAAACTCGCCCGATTACAGCGGTATGCGTACTTTTCCCGTAGGCCGTTGTAGTTATTCGTTTCGAGCATCAGAACTGCGAAAATTTTGAGTTTCTCAAGCGTTTCTTACTTCCAAATTGCCATACCTCGCGAACGGATTGAGCAATCCGCAAAATTTCTGTTGCATCTGAAGGTAGAAACTCGCCCGTTTACAACGGTATGCGTACTTTTCCCCTAGGCCGTTCTAGTTATTCGTTTCGAGCATCAGAACTGCGAAAATTTTGAGTTTCTCAAGCGTTTCTTACTTCCAAACCGCCATATCTCGCGAACGGATTGACCAATCCGCAAAATTTCTGTTGCATCTGAAAGTAGAAACTCGCCCGATTACAACGGTATGCGTACTTTTCCCCTAGGCCGTTCTAGTTAATCGTTTCGAGAATCAGAACTGCGAAAATTTTGAGTTTCTCAAGCGTTTCTTACTTCCAAACTGCCATATCTCGCGAATGGACTGACCAATCCGCAAAATTTCTGATGCATCTGAAAGTAGAAACTCGCCCGATTACAGCGGTATGCGTACTTTTCCCCTAGGCCGTTCTGGTTAATCGTTTCGAGCATCAGAACTGCGAAAATTTTGAGTTTCTCAAGCGTTTCTTACTTCCAAACTGCCATATCTCGCGAACGGATTGACCAATCCGCAAAATTTCTGTTGCATCTGAAAGTAGAAATTCGCCCGATTACAACGGAATGCGTACTTTTCCCCTAGACCGTTCTAGTTATGCTTGTCGAGCATCAGAACTGCGAAAATTTTGAGTTTCTCAAGCGTTTCTTACCTCCAAACTGCCATATCTCGCGAACGGATTGACCAATCCGCAAAATTTCTGTTGCATCTGAAAGTAGAAACTCGCCCGATTACAACGGTATGCGTACTTTTCCCCTAGACCGTTCTAGTTATGCTTGTCGAGCATCAGAACTGCGAAAATTTTGAGTTTCTCAAGCGTTTCTTACCTCCAAACTGCCATATCTCGCGAACGGATTGACCAATCCGCAAAATTTCTGTTGCATCTGAAAGTAGAAACTCGCCCGATTACAACGGTATGCGTACTTTACCCGTAGGCCGTTGTAGTTATTCGTTTCGAGTATCAGAACTGTGATAATTTTGAGTTTCTCGACCGTTTCTTACCTCCAAACTGCCATATCTCGCGAACGGATTGACCAATCCGCAAAATGTCTGTTGCATCTGAAAGTAGAAAGTCGCCCGATTACAACGGTATGCGTACTTTTCCCCTAGACCGTTCTAGTTAAGCTTGTCGAGCATCAGAACTGCGAAAATTTTGAGTTTCTCAAGCGTTTCTTACCTCCAAACTGCCATATCTCGCGAACGGATTGAGCAATCCGCAAAATTTCTGTTGCATCTGAAGGTAGAAACTCGCCCGTTTACAACGGTATGCGTACTTTTCCCCTAGGCCGTTCTAGTTATTCGTTTCGTGCATCAGAACTGCGAAAATTTTGAGTTTCTCAAGCGTTTCTTACTTCCAAACCGCCATATCTCGCGAACGGATTGACCAATCCGCAAAATTTCTGTTGCATCTGAAAGTAGAAACTCGCCCGATTACAACGGTATGCGTACTTTTCCCCTAGTCCGTTCTAGTTATTCGTTTCGAGCATCAGAACTGCGAAAATTTTGAGTTTCTCAAGCGTTTCTTACCTCCAAACTGCCATATCTCGCGAACGGATTGACCAATCCGCAAAATTTCTGTTGCATCTGAAAGTAGAAACTCGCCCGATTACAACGGTATGCGTACTTTTCCACTAGTCCGTTCTAGTTATTCGTTTCGAGCATCAGAACTGCGAAAATTTTGAGTTTCTCAAGCGTTTCTTACCTCCAAACTGCCATATCTCGCGAACGGATTGACCAATCCGCAAAATTTCTGTTGCATCTGAAAGTACAAACTCGCCCGATTACAACGGTATGCCTACTTTTCCCCTAGGCCGTTCTAGTTATTCGTTTCGAGCATCAGAACTGCGAAAATGTTGAGTTTCTCAAGCGTTTCTTACCTACAAACTGCCATATCTCGCGAACGGATTGACCAATCCGCAAAATTTCTGTTGCATCTGAAAGTAGAAACTCGCCCGATTACAACGGTATGCGTACTTTTCCCCTAGTCCGTTCTAGTTATTCGTTTCGAGCATCAGAACTGCGAAAATTTTGAGTTTTTCAAGCGTTTCTTACTTCCAAATTGCCATACCTCGCGAACGGATTGAGCAATCCACAAAATTTCTGTTGCATCTGAAGGTAGAAACTCGCCCGTTTACAACGGTATGCGTACTTTTCCCCTAGGCCGTTCTAGTTATTCGTTTCGAGCATCAGAACTGCGAAAATTTTGAGTTTCTCAAGCGTTTCTTACTTCCAAACCGCCATATCTCGCGAACGGATTGACCAATCCGCAAAATTTCTGTTGCATCTGAAAGTAGAAACTCGCCCGATTACAACGGTATGCGTACTTTTCCCCTAGGCCGTTCTAGTTAATCGTTTCGAGAATCAGAACTGCGAAAATTTTGAGTTTCTCAAGCGTTTCTTACTTCCAAACTGCCATATCTCGCGAATGGACTGACCAATCCGCAAAATTTCTGATGCATCTGAAAGTAGAAACTCGCCCGATTACAGCGGTATGCGTACTTTTCCCCTAGGCCGTTCTGGTTAATCGTTTCGAGCATCAGAACTGCGAAAATTTTGAGTTTCTCAAGCGTTTCTTACTTCCAAACTGCCATATCTCGCGAACGGATTGACCAATCCGCAAAATTTCTGTTGCATCTGAAAGTAGAAATTCGCCCGATTACAACGGAATGCGTACTTTTCCCCTAGACCGTTCTAGTTATGCTTGTCGAGCATCAGAACTGCGAAAATTTTGAGTTTCTCAAGCGTTTCTTACCTCCAAACTGCCATATCTCGCGAACGGATTGACCAATCCGCAAAATTTCTGTTGCATCTGAAAGTAGAAACTCGCCCGATTACAACGGTATGCGTACTTTTCCCCTAGACCGTTCTAGTTATGCTTGTCGAGCATCAGAACTGCGAAAATTTTGAGTTTCTCAAGCGTTTCTTACCTCCAAACTGCCATATCTCGCGAACGGATTGACCAATCCGCAAAATTTCTGTTGCATCTGAAAGTAGAAACTCGCCCGATTACAACGGTATGCGTACTTTACCCGTAGGCCGTTGTAGTTATTCGTTTCGAGCATGAGAACTGCGAAAATTTTGGGTTTCTCAAGCGTTGCTTACCTCCAAACTGCCATATCTCGCGAACGGATTGACCAATCCGCAAAATTTCTGATGCATCTGAAAGTAGAAACTCGCCCGATTACAGCGGTATGCGCACTTTTCCCCTAGGCCGTTCTGGTTAATCGTTTCGAGCATCAGAACTGCGAAAATTTTGAGTTTCTCAAGCGTTTCTTACTTCCAAACTGCCATATCTCGCGAACGGATTGACCAATCCGCAAAATTTCTGTTCCATCTGAAAGTAGAAATTCGCCCGATTACAACGGAATGCGTACTTTTCCCCTAGACCGTTCTAGTTATGCTTGTCGAGCATCAGAACTGCGAAAATTTTGAGTTTCTCAAGCGTTCCTTACCTCCAAACTGCCATATCTCGCGAACGGATTGACCAATCCGCAAAATTTCTGTTGCATCTGAAAGTAGAAACTCGCCCGATTACAACGGTATGCGTACTTTTCCCCTAGACCGTTCTAGTTATGCGTGTCGAGCATCAGAACTGCGAAAATTTTGAGTTTCTCAAGCGTTTCTTACCTCCAAACTGCCATATCTCGCGAACGGATTGACCAATCCGCAAAATTTCTGTTGCATCTGAAAGTAGAAACTCGCCCGATTACAACGGTATGCGTACTTTTCCCCTAGTCCGTTCTAGTTATTCGTTTCGAGCATCAGAACTGCGAAAATTTTGAGTTTCTCAAGCGTTTCTTACCTCCAAACTGCCATATCTCGCGAACGGATTGACCAATCCGCAAAATTTCTGTTGCATCTGAAAGTACAAACTCGCCCGATTACAACGGTATGCCTACTTTTCCCCTAGGCCGTTCTAGTTATTCGTTTCGAGCATCAGAACTGCGAAAATTTTGAGTTTCTCAAGCGTTTCTTACCTCCAAACTGCCATATCTCGCGAACGGATTGACCAATCCGCAAAATTTCTGTTGCATCTGAAAGTAGAAACTCGCCCGATTACAACGGTATGCGTACTTTTCCCCTAGTCCGTTCTAGTTATTCGTTTCGAGCATCAGAACTGCGAAAATTTTGAGTTTTTCAAGCGTTTCTTACTTCCAAATTGCCATACCTCGCGAACGGATTGAGCAATCCGCAAAATTTCTGTTGCATCTGAAGGTAGAAACTCGCCCGTTTACAACGGTATGCGTACTTTTCCCCTAGGCCGTTCTAGTTATTCGTTTCGTGCATCAGAACTGCGAAAATTTTGAGTTTCTCAAGCGTTTCTTACTTCCAAACCGCCATATCTCGCGAACGGATTGACCAATCCGCAAAATTTCTGTTGCATCTGAAAGTAGAAACTCGCCCGATTACAACGGTATGCGTACTTTTCCCCTAGTCCGTTCTAGTTATTCGTTTCGAGCATCAGAACTGCGAAAATTTTGAGTTTCTCAAGCGTTTCTTACCTCCAAACTGCCATATCTCGCGAACGGATTGACCAATCCGCAAAATTTCTGTTGCATCTGAAAGTAGAAACTCGCCCGATTACAACGGTATGCGTACTTTTCCACTAGTCCGTTCTAGTTATTCGTTTCGAGCATCAGAACTGCGAAAATTTTGAGTTTCTCAAGCGTTTCTTACCTCCAAACTGCCATATCTCGCGAACGGATTGACCAATCCGCAAAATTTCTGTTGCATCTGAAAGTACAAACTCGCCCGATTACAACGGTATGCCTACTTTTCCCCTAGGCCGTTCTAGTTATTCGTTTCGAGCATCAGAACTGCGAAAATGTTGAGTTTCTCAAGCGTTTCTTACCTACAAACTGCCATATCTCGCGAACGGATTGACCAATCCGCAAAATTTCTGTTGCATCTGAAAGTAGAAACTCGCCCGATTACAACGGTATGCGTACTTTTCCCCTAGTCCGTTCTAGTTATTCGTTTCGAGCATCAGAACTGCGAAAATTTTGAGTTTTTCAAGCGTTTCTTACTTCCAAATTGCCATACCTCGCGAACGGATTGAGCAATCCACAAAATTTCTGTTGCATCTGAAGGTAGAAACTCGCCCGTTTACAACGGTATGCGTACTTTTCCCCTAGGCCGTTCTAGTTATTCGTTTCGAGCATCAGAACTGCGAAAATTTTGAGTTTCTCAAGCGTTTCTTACTTCCAAACCGCCATATCTCGCGAACGGATTGACCAATCCGCAAAATTTCTGTTGCATCTGAAAGTAGAAACTCGCCCGATTACAACGGTATGCGTACTTTTCCCCTAGGCCGTTCTAGTTAATCGTTTCGAGAATCAGAACTGCGAAAATTTTGAGTTTCTCAAGCGTTTCTTACTTCCAAACTGCCATATCTCGCGAATGGACTGACCAATCCGCAAAATTTCTGATGCATCTGAAAGTAGAAACTCGCCCGATTACAGCGGTATGCGTACTTTTCCCCTAGGCCGTTCTGGTTAATCGTTTCGAGCATCAGAACTGCGAAAATTTTGAGTTTCTCAAGCGTTTCTTACTTCCAAACTGCCATATCTCGCGAACGGATTGACCAATCCGCAAAATTTCTGTTGCATCTGAAAGTAGAAATTCGCCCGATTACAACGGAATGCGTACTTTTCCCCTAGACCGTTCTAGTTATGCTTGTCGAGCATCAGAACTGCGAAAATTTTGAGTTTCTCAAGCGTTTCTTACCTCCAAACTGCCATATCTCGCGAACGGATTGACCAATCCGCAAAATTTCTGTTGCATCTGAAAGTAGAAACTCGCCCGATTACAACGGTATGCGTACTTTTCCCCTAGGCCGTTCTAGTTAATCGTTTCGAGAATCAGAACTGCGAAAATTTTGAGTTTCTCAAGCGTTTCTTACTTCCAAACTGCCATATCTCGCGAATGGACTGACCAATCCGCAAAATTTCTGATGCATCTGAAAGTAGAAACTCGCCCGATTACAACGGTATGCGTACTTTTCCCCTAGTCCGTTCTAGTTATTCGTTTCGAGCATCAGAACTGCGAAAATTTTGAGTTTTTCAAGCGTTTCTTACTTCCAAATTGCCATACCTCGCGAACGGATTGAGCAATCCACAAAATTTCTGTTGCATCTGAAGGTAGAAACTCGCCCGTTTACAACGGTATGCGTACTTTTCCCCTAGGCCGTTCTAGTTATTCGTTTCGAGCATCAGAACTGCGAAAATTTTGAGTTTCTCAAGCGTTTCTTACTTCCAAACCGCCATATCTCGCGAACGGATTGACCAATCCGCAAAATTTCTGTTGCATCTGAAAGTAGAAACTCGCCCGATTACAACGGTATGCGTACTTTTCCCCTAGGCCGTTCTAGTTAATCGTTTCGAGAATCAGAACTGCGAAAATTTTGAGTTTCTCAAGCGTTTCTTACTTCCAAACTGCCATATCTCGCGAATGGACTGACCAATCCGCAAAATTTCTGATGCATCTGAAAGTAGAAACTCGCCCGATTACAGCGGTATGCGTACTTTTCCCCTAGGCCGTTCTGGTTAATCGTTTCGAGCATCAGAACTGCGAAAATTTTGAGTTTCTCAAGCGTTTCTTACTTCCAAACTGCCATATCTCGCGAACGGATTGACCAATCCGCAAAATTTCTGTTGCATCTGAAAGTAGAAATTCGCCCGATTACAACGGAATGCGTACTTTTCCCCTAGACCGTTCTAGTTATGCTTGTCGAGCATCAGAACTGCGAAAATTTTGAGTTTCTCAAGCGTTTCTTACCTCCAAACTGCCATATCTCGCGAACGGATTGACCAATCCGCAAAATTTCTGTTGCATCTGAAAGTAGAAACTCGCCCGATTACAACGGTATGCGTACTTTTCCCCTAGACCGTTCTAGTTATGCTTGTCGAGCATCAGAACTGCGAAAATTTTGAGTTTCTCAAGCGTTTCTTACCTCCAAACTGCCATATCTCGCGAACGGATTGACCAATCCGCAAAATTTCTGTTGCATCTGAAAGTAGAAACTCGCCCGATTACAACGGTATGCGTACTTTACCCGTAGGCCGTTGTAGTTATTCGTTTCGAGCATGAGAACTGCGAAAATTTTGGGTTTCTCAAGCGTTGCTTACCTCCAAACTGCCATATCTCGCGAACGGATTGACCAATCCGCAAAATTTCTGTTGCATCTGAAAGTAGAAACTCGCCCGATTACAACGGTATGCGTACTTTTCCCCTGGGCCGTTCTGGTTATTCGTTTCGAGTATCAGAACTGTGATAATTTTGAGTTTCTCGACCGTTTCTTACCTCCAAACTGCCATATCTCGCGAACGGATTGACCAATCCGCAAAATGTCTGTTGCATCTGAAAGTAGAAAGTCGCCCGATTACAACGGTATGCGTACTTTTCCCCTAGACCGTTCTAGTTATGCTTGTCGAGCATCAGAACTGCGAAAATTTTGAGTTTCTCAAGCGTTTCTTACCTCCAAACTGCCATATCTCGCGAACGGATTGACCAATCCGCAAAATTTCTGTTGCATCTGAAAGTTGAAACTCGCCCGATTACAACGGTATGCGTACTTTTCCCCTAGGCCGTTCTAGTTAATCGTTTCGAGAATCAGAACTGCGAAAATTTTGAGTTTCTCAAGCGTTTCTTACTTCCAAACTGCCATATCTCGCGAATGGACTGACCAATCCGCAAAATTTCTGATGCATCTGAAAGTAGAAACTCGCCCGATTACAACGGTATGCGTACTTTTCCCCTAGGCCGTTCTGGTTAATCGTTTCGAGCATCAGAACTGCGAAAATTTTGAGTTTCTCAAGCGTTTCTTACTTCCAAACTGTCATATCTCGCGAACGGATTGACCAATCCGCAAAATTTCTGTTGCATCTGAAAGTAGAAATTCGCCCGATTACAACGGTATGCGTACTTTTCCCTTAGACCGTTCTAGTTATGCTTGTCGAGCATCAGAACTGCGAAAATTTTGAGTTTCTCAAGCGTTTCTTACCTCCAAACTGCCATATCTCGCGAACGGATTGACCAATCCGCAAAATTTCTGTTGCATCTGAAAGTAGAAACTCGCCCGATTACAACGGTATGCGTACTTTTCCCCTAGACCGTTCTAGTTATGCTTGTCGAGCATCAGAACTGCGAAAATTTTGAGTTTCTCAAGCGTTTCTTACCTCCAAACTGCCATATCTCGCGAACGGATTGACCAATCCGCAAAATTTCTGTTGCATCTGAAAGTAGAAACTCGCCCGATTACAGCGGTATGCGTACTTTTCCCGTAGGCCGTTGTAGTTATTCGTTTCGAGCATCAGAACTGCGAAAATTTTGAGTTTCTCAAGCGTTTCTTACTTCCAAATTGCCATACCTCGCGAACGGATTGAGCAATCCGCAAAATTTCTGTTGCATCTGAAGGTAGAAACTCGCCCGTTTACAACGGTATGCGTACTTTTCCCCTAGGCCGTTCTAGTTATTCGTTTCGAGCATCAGAACTGCGAAAATTTTGAGTTTCTCAAGCGTTTCTTACTTCCAAACCGCCATATCTCGCGAACGGATTGACCAATCCGCAAAATTTCTGTTGCATCTGAAATTAGAAACTCGCCCGATTACAACGGTATGCGTACTTTTCCCCTAGGCCGTTCTAGTTAATCGTTTCGAGAATCAGAACTGCGAAAATTTTGAGTTTCTCAAGCGTTTCTTACTTCCAAACTGCCATATCTCGCGAATGGACTGACCAATCCGCAAAATTTCTGATGCATCTGAAAGTAGAAACTCGCCCGATTACAGCGGTATGCGTACTTTTCCCCTAGGCCGTTCTGGTTAATCGTTTCGAGCATCAGAACTGCGAAAATTTTGAGTTTCTCAAGCGTTTCTTACTTCCAAACTGCCATATCTCGCGAACGGATTGACCAATCCGCAAAATTTCTGTTGCATCTGAAAGTAGAAATTCGCCCGATTACAACGGAATGCGTACTTTTCCCCTAGACCGTTCTAGTTATGCTTGTGGGGCATCAGAACTGCGAAAATTTTGAGTTTCTCAAGCGTTCCTTACCTCCAAACTGCCATATCTCGCGAACGGATTGACCAATCCGCAAAATTTCTGTTGCATCTGAAAGTAGAAACTCGCCCGATTACAACGGTATGCGTACTTTTCCCCTAGACCGTTCTAGTTATGCGTGTCGAGCATCAGAACTGCGAAAATTTTGAGTTTCTCAAGCGTTTCTTACCTCCAAACTGCCATATCTCGCGAACGGATTGACCAATCCGCAAAATTTCTGTTGCATCTGAAAGTAGAAACTCGCCCGATTACAACGGTATGCGTACTTTTCCCCTAGTCCGTTCTAGTTATTCGTTTCGAGCATCAGAACTGCGAAAATTTTGAGTTTCTCAAGCGTTTCTTACCTCCAAACTGCCATATCTCGCGAACGGATTGACCAATACGCAAAATTTCTGTTGCATCTGAAAGTAGAAACTCGCCCGATTACAACGGTATGCGTACTTTTCCACTAGTCCGTTCTAGTTATTCGTTTCGAGCATCAGAACTGCGAAAATTTTGAGTTTCTCAAGCGTTTCTTACCTCCAAACTGCCATATCTCGCGAACGGATTGACCAATCCGCAAAATTTCTGTTGCATCTGAAAGTACAAACTCGCCCGATTACAACGGTATGCCTACTTTTCCCCTAGGCCGTTCTAGTTATTCGTTTCGAGCATCAGAACTGCGAAAATGTTGAGTTTCTCAAGCGTTTCTTACCTACAAACTGCCATATCTCGCGAACGGATTGACCAATCCGCAAAATTTCTGTTGCATCTGAAAGTAGAAACTCGCCCGATTACAACGGTATGCGTACTTTTCCCCTAGTCCGTTCTAGTTATTCGTTTCGAGCATCAGAACTGCGAAAATTTTGAGTTTTTCAAGCGTTTCTTACTTCCAAATTGCCATACCTCGCGAACGGATTGAGCAATCCGCAAAATTTCTGTTGCATCTGAAGGTAGAAACTCGCCCGTTTACAACGGTATGCGTACTTTTCCCCTAGGCCGTTCTAGTTATTCGTTTCGAGCATCAGAACTGCGAAAATTTTGAGTTTCTCAAGCGTTTCTTACTTCCAAACCGCCATATCTCGCGAACGGATTGACCAATCCGCAAAATTTCTGTTGCATCTGAAAGTAGAAACTCGCCCGATTACAACGGTATGCGTACTTTTCCCCTAGACCGTTCTAGTTATGCTTGTCGAGCATCAGAACTGCGAAAATTTTGAGTTTCTCAAGCGTTTCTTACCTCCAAACTGCCATATCTCGCGAACGGATTGACCAATCCGCAAAATTTCTGTTGCATCTGAAAGTTGAAACTCGCCCGATTACAACGGTATGCGTACTTTTCCCCTAGGCCGTTCTAGTTAATCGTTTCGAGAATCAGAACTGCGAAAATTTTGAGTTTCTCAAGCGTTTCTTACTTCCAAACTGCCATATCTCGCGAATGGACTGACCAATCCGCAAAATTTCTGATGCATCTGAAAGTAGAAACTCGCCCGATTACAACGGTATGCGTACTTTTCCCCTAGGCCGTTCTGGTTAATCGTTTCGAGCATCAGAACTGCGAAAATTTTGAGTTTCTCAAGCGTTTCTTACTTCCAAACTGTCATATCTCGCGAACGGATTGACCAATCCGCAAAATTTCTGTTGCATCTGAAAGTAGAAATTCGCCCGATTACAACGGTATGCGTACTTTTCCCTTAGACCGTTCTAGTTATGCTTGTCGAGCATCAGAACTGCGAAAATTTTGAGTTTCTCAAGCGTTTCTTACCTCCAAACTGCCATATCTCGCGAACGGATTGACCAATCCGCAAAATTTCTGTTGCATCTGAAAGTAGAAACTCGCCCGATTACAACGGTATGCGTACTTTTCCCCTAGACCGTTCTAGTTATGCTTGTCGAGCATCAGAACTGCGAAAATTTTGAGTTTCTCAAGCGTTTCTTACCTCCAAACTGCCATATCTCGCGAACGGATTGACCAATCCGCAAAATTTCTGTTGCATCTGAAAGTAGAAACTCGCCCGATTACAGCGGTATGCGTACTTTTCCCGTAGGCCGTTGTAGTTATTCGTTTCGAGCATCAGAACTGCGAAAATTTTGAGTTTCTCAAGCGTTTCTTACTTCCAAATTGCCATACCTCGCGAACGGATTGAGCAATCCGCAAAATTTCTGTTGCATCTGAAGGTAGAAACTCGCCCGTTTACAACGGTATGCGTACTTTTCCCCTAGGCCGTTCTAGTTATTCGTTTCGAGCATCAGAACTGCGAAAATTTTGAGTTTCTCAAGCGTTTCTTACTTCCAAACCGCCATATCTCGCGAACGGATTGACCAATCCGCAAAATTTCTGTTGCATCTGAAATTAGAAACTCGCCCGATTACAACGGTATGCGTACTTTTCCCCTAGGCCGTTCTAGTTAATCGTTTCGAGAATCAGAACTGCGAAAATTTTGAGTTTCTCAAGCGTTTCTTACTTCCAAACTGCCATATCTCGCGAATGGACTGACCAATCCGCAAAATTTCTGATGCATCTGAAAGTAGAAACTCGCCCGATTACAGCGGTATGCGTACTTTTCCCCTAGGCCGTTCTGGTTAATCGTTTCGAGCATCAGAACTGCGAAAATTTTGAGTTTCTCAAGCGTTTCTTACATCCAAACTGCCATATCTCGCGAACGGATTGACCAATCCGCAAAATTTCTGTTGCATCTGAAAGTAGAAATTCGCCCGATTACAACGGAATGCGTACTTTTCCCCTAGACCGTTCTAGTTATGCTTGTGGGGCATCAGAACTGCGAAAATTTTGAGTTTCTCAAGCGTTCCTTACCTCCAAACTGCCATATCTCGCGAACGGATTGACCAATCCGCAAAATTTCTGTTGCATCTGAAAGTAGAAACTCGCCCGATTACAACGGTATGCGTACTTTTCCCCTAGACCGTTCTAGTTATGCGTGTCGAGCATCAGAACTGCGAAAATTTTGAGTTTCTCAAGCGTTTCTTACCTCCAAACTGCCATATCTCGCGAACGGATTGACCAATCCGCAAAATTTCTGTTGCATCTGAAAGTAGAAACTCGCCCGATTACAACGGTATGCGTACTTTTCCCCTAGTCCGTTCTAGTTATTCGTTTCGAGCATCAGAACTGCGAAAATTTTGAGTTTCTCAAGCGTTTCTTACCTCCAAACTGCCATATCTCGCGAACGGATTGACCAATACGCAAAATTTCTGTTGCATCTGAAAGTAGAAACTCGCCCGATTACAACGGTATGCGTACTTTTCCACTAGTCCGTTCTAGTTATTCGTTTCGAGCATCAGAACTGCGAAAATTTTGAGTTTCTCAAGCGTTTCTTACCTCCAAACTGCCATATCTCGCGAACGGATTGACCAATCCGCAAAATTTCTGTTGCATCTGAAAGTACAAACTCGCCCGATTACAACGGTATGCCTACTTTTCCCCTAGGCCGTTCTAGTTATTCGTTTCGAGCATCAGAACTGCGAAAATGTTGAGTTTCTCAAGCGTTCCTTACCTACAAACTGCCATATCTCGCGAACGGATTGACCAATCCGCAAAATTTCTGTTGCATCTGAAAGTAGAAACTCGCCCGATTACAACGGTATGCGTACTTTTCCCCTAGTCCGTTCTAGTTATTCGTTTCGAGCATCAGAACTGCGAAAATTTTGAGTTTTTCAAGCGTTTCTTACTTCCAAATTGCCATACCTCGCGAACGGATTGAGCAATCCGCAAAATTTCTGTTGCATCTGAAGGTAGAAACTCGCCCGTTTACAACGGTATGCGTACTTTTCCCCTAGGCCGTTCTAGTTATTCGTTTCGAGCATCAGAACTGCGAAAATTTTGAGTTTCTCAAGCGTTTCTTACTTCCAAACCGCCATATCTCGCGAACGGATTGACCAATCCGCAAAATTTCTGTTGCATCTGAAAGTAGAAACTCGCCCGATTACAACGGTATGCGTACTTTTCCCCTAGTCCGTTCTAGTTATTCGTTTCGAGCATCAGAACTGCGAAAATTTTGAGTTTCTCAAGCGTTTCTTACCTCCAAACTGCCATATCTCGCGAACGGATTGACTAATCCGCAAAATTTCTGTTGCATCTGAAAGTAGAAACTCACCCGATTACAACGGTATGCGTACTTTTCCCCTAGTCCGTTCTAGTTATTCGTTTCGAGCATCAGAACTGCGAAAATTTTGAGTTTCTCAAGCGTTTCTTACCTCCAAACTGCCATATCTCGCGAACGGATTGACTAATCCGCAAAATTTCTGTTGCATCTGAAAGTAGAAACTCACCCGATTACAACGGTATGCGTACTTTTCCCCTAGGCCGTTCTAGTTATTCTTTTCGAGCATCAGAACTGCGAAAATTTGGAGTTTCTCAAGCGTTTCTTACCTCCAAACTACCATATCTCGCGAACGGATTGACCAATCCGCAAAATTTCTGTTGCATCTGAAAGTAGAAACTCGCCCGATTACAACGGTATGCGTACTTTTCCCCTAGGCCGTTCTAGTTATTCGTTTCGAGCATCAGAACTGCGAAAATTTTGAGTTTCTCAAGCGTTTCTTACTTCCAAACCGCCATATCTCGCGAACGGATTGACCAATCCGCAAAATTTCTGTTGCATCTGAAAGTAGAAACTCGCCCGATTACAACGGTATGCGTACTTTTCCCCTAGGCCGTTCTAGTTATTCGTTTCGAGCATCAGAACTGCGAAAATTTTGAGTTTCTCAAGCGTTTCTTACTTCCAAACTGCCATATCTCGCGAACGGTTTGACCAATCCGCAAAATTTCTGATGCATCTGAAAGTAGAAAGACGCCCGATTACAACGGTATGCGTACTTTTCCCCTAGAACGTTCTAGTTATGCTTGTCGAGCATCAGAACTGCGAAAATTTTGAGTTTCTCAAGCATTTCTTACCTCCAAACTGCCATATCTCGCGAACGGATGGACCAATCCGCAAAATTTCTGTTGCATCTGAAAGTAGAAACTCGCCCGATTACAACGGTATGCGTACTTTTCCCCTAGTCCGTTCTAGTTATTCGTTTCGAGCATCAGAACTGCGAAAATTTTGAGTTTTTCAAGCGTTTCTTACTTCCAAATTGCCATACCTCGCGAACGGATTGAGCAATCCGCAAAATTTCTGTTCCATCTGAAGGTAGAATCTCGCCCGTTTACAACGGTATGCGTACTTTTCCCCTAGGCCGTTCTAGTTATTCGTTTCGAGCATCAGAACTGCGAAAATTTTGAGTTTCTCAAGCGTTTCTTACTTCCGAACCGCCATATCTCGCGAACGGATTGACCAATCCGCAAAATTTCTGTTGCATCTGAAAGTAGAAACTCGCCCGATTACAACGGTATGCGTACTTTTCCCCTAGGCCGTTCTAGTTAATCGTTTCGAGCATCAGAACTGCGAAAATTTTGAGTTTCTCAAGCGTTTCTTACTTCCAAACTGCCATATCTCGCGAACGGACTGACCAATCCGCAAAATTTCTGATGCATCTGAAAGTAGAAACTCGCCCGATTACAACGTTATGCGTACTTTTCCCCTAGGCCGTTCTGGTGAATCGTTTCGAGCATCAGAACTGCGAAAATTTTGAGTTTCTCAAGCGTTTCTTACTTCCAAACTGCCATATCTCGCGAACGGATTGACCAATCCGCAAAATTTCTGATGCATCTGAAAGTAGAAACTCGCCCGATTACAACGGTATGCGTACTTTTCCCCTAGGCCGTTCTGGTTAATCGTTTCGAGCATCAGAACTGCGAAAATTTTGAGTTTCTCAAGCGTTTCTTACCTCCAAACAGCCATATCTCGCGAACGGATTGACCAATCCTCAAAATTGCTGTTGCATCTGAAAGTAGAGACTCGCCCGATTACAACGGTATGCGTACTTTTCCCCTAGTCCGTTCTAGTTATTCGTTTCGAGCATCAGAACTGCGAAAATTTTGAGTTTTTCAAGCGTTTCTTACTTCCAAATTGCCATACCTCGCGAACGGATTGAGCAATCCGCAAAATTTCTGTTGCATCTGAAGGTAGAAACGCGCCCGTTTACAACGGTATGCGTACTTTTCCCCTAGGCCGTTCTAGTTATTCGTTTCGAGCATCAGAACTGCGAAAATTTTGAGTTTCTCAAGCGTTTCTTACCTCCAAACTGCCATATCTCGCGAACGGATTGACCAATCCGCAAAATTTCTGTTGCATCTGAAAGTAGAAACTCACCCGATTACAACGGTATGCGTACTTTTCCCCTAGGCCGTTCTAGTTATTCTTTTCGAGCATCAGAACTGCGAAAATTTGGAGTTTCTCAAGCGTTTCTTACCTCCAAACTGCCATATCTCGCGAACGGATTGACCAATCCGCAAAATTTCTGTTGCATCTGAAAGTAGAAACTCGCCCGATTACAACGGTATGCGTACTTTTCCCCTAGTCCGTTCTAGTTATTCGTTTCGAGCATCAGAACTGCGAAAATTTTGAGTTTCTCAAGCGTTTCTTACCTCCAAACTGCCATATCTCGCGAAAGGATTGACTAATCCGCAAAATTTCTGTTGCATCTGAAAGTAGAAACTCGCCCGATTACAACGGTATGCGTACTTTTCCCCTAGTCCGTTCTAGTTATTCGTTTCGAGCATCAGAACTGCGAAAATTTTGAGTTTTTCAAGCGTTTCTTACTTCCAAATTGCCATACCTCGCGAACGAATTGTGCAATCCGCAAAATTTCTGTTCCATCTGAAGGTAGAAACTCGCCCGTTTACAACGGTATGCGTACTTTTCCCCTAGGCCGTTCTAGTTATCCGTTTCGAGCATCAGAACTGCGAAAATTTTGAGTTTCTCAAGCGTTTCTTACTTCCAAACCGCCATATCTCGCGAACGGATTGACCAATCCGCAAAATTTCTGTTGCATCTGAAAGTAGAAACTCGCCCGATTACAACGGTATGCGTACTTTTCCCCTAGGCCGTTCTAGTTAATCGTTTCGAGCATCAGAACTGCGAAAATTTTGAGTTTCTCAAGCGTTTCTTACTTCCAAACTGCCATATCTCGCGAACGGACTGACCAATCCGCAAAATTTCTGATGCATCTGAAAGTAGAAACTCGCCCGATTACAACGGTATGCGTACTTTTCCCCTAGGCCGTTCTGGTGAATCGTTTCGAGCATCAGAACTGCGAAAATTTTGAGTTTCTCAAGCGTTTCTTACTTCCAAACTGCCATATCTCGCGAACGGATTGACCAATCCGCAAAATTTCTGATGCATCTGAAAGTAGAAACTCGCCCGATTATAACGGTATGCGTACTTTTCCCCTAGGCCGCTCTAGTTATTCGTTTCGAGCATCAGAACTGCGAAAATTTTGAGTTTCTCAAGCGTTTCTTACCTCCAAACTGCCATATCTCGCGAACGGATTGACCAATCCGCAAAATTTCTGTTGCATCTGAAAGTACAAACTCGCCCGATTACAACGGTATGCCTACTTTTCCCCTAGAACCTTCTAGTTATGCTTGTCGAGCATCAGAACTGCGAAAATTTTGAGTTTCTCAAGCATTTCTTACCTCCAAACTGCCATATCTCGCGAACGGATGGACCAATCCGCAAAATTTCTGTTGCATCTGAAAGTAGAAACTCGCCCGATTACAACGGTATGCGTACTTTTCCCCTAGTCCGTTCTAGTTATTCGTTTCGAGCATCAGAACTGCGAAAATTTTGAGTTTCTCAAGCGTTTCTTACCTCCAAACTGCCATATCTCGCGAAAGGATTGACTAATCCGCAAAATTTCTGTTGCATCTGAAAGTAGAAACTCGCCCGATTACAACGGTATGCGTACTTTTCCCCTAGTCCGTTCTAGTTATTCGTTTCGAGCATCAGAACTGCGAAAATTTTGAGTTTTTCAAGCGTTTCTTACTTCCAAATTGCCATACCTCGCGAACGAATTGTGCAATCCGCAAAATTTCTGTTCCATCTGAAGGTAGAAACTCGCCCGTTTACAACGGTATGCGTACTTTTCCCCTAGGCCGTTCTAGTTATTCGTTTCGAGCATCAGAACTGCGAAAATTTTGAGTTTCTCAAGCGTTTCTTACTTCCAAACCGCCATATCTCGCGAACGGATTGACCAATCCGCAAAATTTCTGTTGCATCTGAAAGTAGAAACTCGCCCGATTACAACGGTATGCGTACTTTTCCCCTAGGCCGTTCTAGTTAATCGTTTCGAGCATCAGAACTGCGAAAATTTTGAGTTTCTCAAGCGTTTCTTACTTCCAAACTGCCATATCTCGCGAACGGACTGACCAATCCGCAAAATTTCTGATGCATCTGAAAGTAGAAACTCGCCCGATTACAACGGTATGCGTACTTTTCCCCTAGGCCGTTCTGGTGAATCGTTTCGAGCATCAGTACTGCGAAAATTTTGAGTTTCTCAAGCGTTTCTTACTTCCAAACTGCCATATCTCGCGAACGGATTGACCAATCCGCAAAATTTCTGATGCATCTGAAAGTAGAAACTCGCCCGATTATAACGGTATGCGTACTTTTCCCCTAGGCCGCTCTAGTTATTCGTTTCGAGCATCAGAACTGCGAAAATTTTGAGTTTCTCAAGCGTTTCTTACCTCCAAACTGCCATATCTCGCGAACGGATTGACCAATCCGCAAAATTTCTGTTGCATCTGAAAGTACAAACTCGCCCGATTACAACGGTATGCCTACTTTTCCCCTAGAACCTTCTAGTTATGCTTGTCGAGCATCAGAACTGCGAAAATGTTGAGTTTCTCAAGCATTTCTTACCTCCAAACTGCCATATCTCGCGAACGGATGGACCAATCCGCAAAATTTCTGTTGCATCTGAAAGTAGAAACTCGCCCGATTACAACGGTATGCGTACTTTTCCCCTAGGCCGTTCTAGTTATTCGTTTCGAGCATCAGAACTGCGAAAATTTTGAGTTTCTCAAGCGTTTCTTACTTCCAAACCGCCATATCTCGCGAACGGATTGACCAATCCGCAAAATTTCTGTTGCATCTGAAAGTAGAAACTCGCCCGATTACAACGGTATGCGTACTTTTCCCCTAGGCCGTTCTAGTTAATCGTTTCGAGCATCAGAACTGCGAAAATTTTGAGTTTCTCAAGCGTTTCTTACTTCCAAACCGCCATATCTCGCGAACGGACTGACCAATCCGCAAAATTTCTGATGCATCTGAAAGTAGAAACTCGCCCGATTACAACGGTATGCGTACTTTTCCCCTAGGCCGTTCTGGTGAATCGTTTCGAGCATCAGAACTGCGAAAATTTTGAGTTTCTCAAGCGTTTCTTACTTCCAAACTGCCATATCTCGCGAACGGACTGACCAATCCGCAAAATTTCTGATGCATCTGAAAGTAGAAACTCGCCCGATTACAACGGTATGCGTACTTTTCCCCTAGGCCGTTCTGGTGAATCGTTTCGAGCATCAGAACTGCGAAAATTTTGAGTTTCTCAAGCGTTTCTTACTTCCAAACTGCCATATCTCGCGAACGAATTGACCAATCCGCAAAATTTCTGATGCATCTGAAAGTAGAAACTCGCCCGATTGTAACGGTATGCGTACTTTTCCCCTAGGCCGCTCTAGTTATTCGTTTCGAGCATCAGAACTGCGAAAATTTTGAGTTTCTCAAGCGTTTCTTACCTCCAAACTGCCATATCTCGCGAACGGATTGACCAATCCGCAAAATTTCTGTTGCATCTGAAAGTACAAACTCGCCCGATTACAACGGTATGCCTACTTTTCCCCTAGAACCTTCTAGTTATGCTTGTCGAGCATCAGAACTGCGAAAATTTTGAGTTTCTCAAGCATTTCTTACCTCCAAACTGCCATATCTCGCGAACGGATGGACCAATCCGCAAAATTTCTGTTGCATCTGAAAGTAGAAACTCGCCCGATTACAACGGTATGCGTACTTTTCCCCTAGTCCGTTCTAGTTATTCGTTTCGAGCATCAGAACTGCGAAAATTTTGAGTTTCTCAAGCGTTTCTTACCTCCAAACTGCCATATCTCGCGAAAGGATTGACTAATCCGCAAAATTTCTGTTGCATCTGAAAGTAGAAACTCGCCCGATTACAACGGTATGCGTACTTTTCCCCTAGTCCGTTCTAGTTATTCGTTTCGAGCATCAGAACTGCGAAAATTTTGAGTTTTTCAAGCGTTTCTTACTTCCAAATTGCCATACCTCGCGAACGAATTGTGCAATCCGCAAAATTTCTGTTCCATCTGAAGGTAGAAACTCGCCCGTTTACAACGGTATGCGTACTTTTCCCCTAGGCCGTTCTTGTTATTCGTTTCGAGCATCAGAACTGCGAAAATTTTGAGTTTCTCAAGCGTTTCTTACTTCCAAACCGCCATATCTCGCGAACGGATTGACCAATCCGCAAAATTTCTGTTGCATCTGAAAGTAGAAACTCGCCCGATTACAACGGTATGCGTACTTTTCCCCTAGGCCGTTCTAGTTAATCGTTTCGAGCATCAGAACTGCGAAAATTTTGAGTTTCTCAAGCGTTTCTTACTTCCAAACTGCCATATCTCGCGAACGGACTGACCAATCCGCAAAATTTCTGATGCATCTGAAAGTAGAAACTCGCCCGATTACAACGGTATGCGTACTTTTCCCCTAGGCCGTTCTGGTGAATCGTTTCGAGCATCAGAACTGCGAAAATTTTGAGTTTCTCAAGCGTTTCTTACTTCCAAACTGCCATATCTCGCGAACGGATTGACCAATCCGCAAAATTTCTGATGCATCTGAAAGTAGAAACTCGCCCGATTATAACGGTATGCGTACTTTTCCCCTAGGCCGCTCTAGTTATTCGTTTCGAGCATCAGAACTGCGAAAATTTTGAGTTTCTCAAGCGTTTCTTACCTCCAAACTGCCATATCTCGCGAACGGATTGACCAATCCGCAAAATTTCTGTTGCATCTGAAAGTACAAACTCGCCCGATTACAACGGTATGCCTACTTTTCCCCTAGAACCTTCTAGTTATGCTTGTCGAGCATCAGAACTGCGAAAATTTTGAGTTTCTCAAGCATTTCTTACCTCCAAACTGCCATATCTCGCGAACGGATGGACCAATCCGCAAAATTTCTGTTGCATCTGAAAGTAGAAACTCGCCCGATTACAACGGTATGCGTACTTTTCCCCTAGGCCGTTCTAGTTATTCGTTTCGAGCATCAGAACTGCGAAAATTTTGAGTTTCTCAAGCGTTTCTTACTTCCAAACCGCCATATCTCGCGAACGGATTGACCAATCCGCAAAATTTCTGTTGCATCTGAAAGTAGAAACTCGCCCGATTACAACGGTATGCGTACTTTTCCCCTAGGCCGTTCTAGTTAATCGTTTCGAGCATCAGAACTGCGAAAATTTTGAGTTTCTCAAGCGTTTCTTACTTCCAAACCGCCATATCTCGCGAACGGACTGACCAATCCGCAAAATTTCTGATGCATCTGAAAGTAGAAACTCGCCCGATTACAACGGTATGCGTACTTTTCCCCTAGGCCGTTCTGGTGAATCGTTTCGAGCATCAGAACTGCGAAAATTTTGAGTTTCTCAAGCGTTTCTTACTTCCAAACTGCCATATCTCGCGAACGGATTGACCAATCCGCAAAATTTCTGATGCATCTGAAAGTAGAAACTCGCCCGATTACAACGGTATGCCTACTTTTCCCCTAGGCCGTTCTAGTTATTCGTTTCGAGCATCAGACCTGCGAAAATGTTGAGTTTCTCAAGCGTTTCTTACCTACAAACTGCCATATCTCGCGAACGGATTGACCAATCCGCAAAATTTCTGATGCATCTGAAAGTAGAAACTCGCCCGATTACAACGGTATGCGTACTTTTCCCCTAGGCCGTTCTGGTTAATCGTTTCGAGCATCAGAACTGCGAAAATTTTGAGTTTCTCAAGCGTTTCTTACCTCCAAACTGCCATATCTCGCGAACGGATTGACCAATCCTCAAAATTGCTGTTGCATCTGAAAGTAGAAACTCGCCCGATTACAACGGTATGCGTACTTTTCCCCTAGTCCGTTCTAGTTATTCGTTTCGAGCATCAGAACTGCGAAAATTTTGAGTTTTTCAAGCGTTTCTTACTTCCAAATTGCCATACCTCGCGAACGGATTGAGCAATCCGCAAAATTTCTGTTGCATCTGAAGGTAGAAACACGCCCGTTTACAACGGTATGCGTACTTTTCCCCTAGGCCGTTCTAGTTATTCGTTTCGAGCATCAGAACTGCGAAAATTTTGAGTTTCTCAAGCGTTTCTTACTTCCAAACCGCCATATCTCGCGAACGGATTGACCAATCCGCAAAATTTCTGTTGCATCTGAAAGTAGAAACTCGCCCGATTACAACGGTATGCGTACTTTTCCCCTAGGCCGTTCTCGTTAATCGTTTCGAGCATCAGAACTGCGAAAATTTTGAGTTTCTCAAGCGTTTCTTACTTCCAAACTGCCATATCTCGCGAACGGATTGACCAATCCGCAAAATTTCTGATGCATCTGAAGGTAGAAACTCGCCCGATTACAACGGTTTGCGTACTTTTCCCCTAGGCCGTTCTGGTTAATCGTTTCGAGCATCAGAACTGCGAAAATTTTGAGTTTCTCAAGCGTTTCTTACTTCCAAACTGCCATATCTCGCGAACGGATTGACCAATCCGCAAAATTTCTGATGCATCTGAAAGTAGAGACTCGCCCGATTACAACGGTATGCGTACTTTTCCCCTAGGCCGCTCTAGTTATTCGTTTCGAGCATCAGAACTGCGAAAATTTTGTGTTTCTCATGTGTTTCATACTTCCAAACTGCCATATCTCGCGAACGGATTGACCAATCCGCAACATTTCTGTTGCATCTGAAAGTAGAAACTCGCCCGATTACAACGGTATGCGTACTTTTCCCCTAGGCTGTTCTGGTTATTCGTTTCGAGCATCAGAACTGTGAAAATTTTGAGTTTCTCAACCGTTTCTTACATCCAAACTGCCATATCTCGCGAACGGATTGACCAATCCGCAAAATTTCTGATGCATCTGAAGGTAGAAACTCGCCCGATTACAACGGTATGCGTACTTTTCCCCTAGGCCGTTCTGGTTAATCGTTTCGAGCATCAGAACTGCGAAAATTTTGAGTTTCTCAAGCGTTTCTTACTTCCAAACTGCCATGTCTCGCGAACGGATTGACCAATCCGCAAAATTTCTGATGCATCTGAAAGTAGAAACTCGCCCGTTACAACGGTATGCGTACTTTTCCCCTAGGCCGCTCTAGTTATTCGTTTCGAGCATCAGAACTGCGAAAATTTTGTGTTTCTCAAGTGTTTCATACTTCCAAACTGCCATATCTCGCGAACGGATTGACCAATCCGCAAAATTTCTGTTGCATCTGAAAGTAGAATCTCGCCCGATTACAACGGTATGCGTACTTTTCCCCTAGTCCGTTCTAGTTATTCGTTTCGAGCATCAGAACTGCGAAAATTTTGAGTTTTTCAAGCGCGTCTTACTTCCAAATTGCCATACCTCGCGAACGGATTGAGCAATCCGCAAAATTTCTGTTGCATCTGAAGGTAGAAACGCGCCCGTTTACAACAGTATGCGTACTTTTCCCCTAGGCCGTTCTAGTTATTCGTTTCGAGCATCAGAACTGCGAAAATTTTGAGTTTCTCAAGCGTTTCTTACTTCCAAACCGCCATATCTCGCGAACTGATTGACCAATCCGCAAAATTTCTGTTGCATCTGAAAGTAGAAACTCGCCCGATTACAACGGTATGCGTACTTTTCCCCTAGGCCGTTCTAGTTAATCGTTTCGAGCATCAGAACTGCGAAAATTTTGAGTTTCTCAAGCGTTTCTTACTTCCAAACTGCCATATCTCGCGAACGGATTGACCAATCCGCAAAATTTCTGATGCATTTGAAGGTAGAAACTCGCCCGATTACAACGGTATGCGTACTTTTCCCCTAGGCCGTTCTGGTTAATCGTTTCGAGCATCAGAACTGCGAAAATTTTGAGTTTCTCAAGCGTTTCTTACTTCCAAACTGCCATATCTCGCGAACGGATTGACCAATCCGCAAAATTTCTGATGCATCTGAAAGTAGAAACTGGCCCGATTACAACGGTATGCGTACTTTTCCCCTAGGCCGCTCTAGTTATTCGTTTCGAGCATCAGAACTGCGAAAATTTTGTGTTTCTCAAGTGTTTCATACATCCAAACTGCCATATCTCGCGAACGGATTGACCAATCCGCAAAATTTCTGTTGCATCTGAAAGTAGAAAGTCGCCCGATTACAACTGTATGCGTACTTTTCCCCTAGAACGTTCTAGTTATTCGTTTCGAGCATCAGAACTGCGAAAATTTTGAGTTTTTCAAGCGTTTCTTACTTCCAAATTGCCATACCTCGCGAACGGATTGAGCAATCCGCAAAATTTCTGTTGCATCTGAAGGTAGAAACTCGCCCGTTTACAACGGTATGCGTACTTTTCCCCTAGGCCGTTCTGGTTAATCGTTTCGAGCATCAGAACTGCGAAAATTTTGTGTTTCTCAAGTGTTTCATACTTCCAAACTGCCATATCTCGCGAACGGATTGAGCAATCCGCAAAATTTCTGTTGCATCTGAAAGTAGAAACTCGCCCGATTACAACGGTATGCGTACTTTTCCCGTAGGCCGTTCTGGTTATTCGTTTCGCGCATCAGAACTGTGAAAATTTTGAGTTTCTCAAACGTTTCTTACCTCCAAACTGCCATATCTCGCGAACGGATTGACCAATCCGCAAAATTTCTCTTGCATCTGAAAGTAGAAAGTCGCCCGATTACAACGGTATGCGTACTTTTCCCCTAGAACGTTCTAGTTATGCTGGTCGAGCATCAGAACTGCGAAAATTTTGAGTTTCTCAAGCGTTTCTTACCTCCAAACTGCCATATCTCGCGAACGGATTGACTAATCCGCAAAATTTCTGTTGCATCTGAAAGTAGAAACTCTCCCGATATCAACGGTATGCGTACTTTTCCCCTAGGCCGTTCTAGTTAATCGTTTCGAGCATCAGAACTGCGAAAATTTTGAGTTTCTCAAGCGTTTCTTACTTCCAAACTGCCATATCTCGCGAACGGATGGACCAATCCGCAAAATTTCTGTTGCATCTGATAGTAGAAACTCGCCCGATTACAAGAGTATGCGTACTTTTCCCCTAGTCCGTTCTAGTTATTCGTTTCGAGCATCAGAACTGCGAAAATTTTGAGTTTCTCAAGCGTTTCTTACCTCCAAACTGCAATATCTCGCGAACGGATTGACCAATCCGCAAAATTTCTGTTGCATCTGAAAGTAGAAACTCGCCCGATTACAACGGTATGCGTACTTTCCCCCTAGGCCGTTCTAGTTATTCGTTTCGAGCATCAGAACTGCGAAAATTTTGAGTTTCTCAAGCGTTTCTTACTTCCAAACCGCCATATCTCGCGAACGGATTGACCAATCCGCAAAATTTCTGATGCATCTGAAAGTAGAAACTGGCCCGATTACAACGGTATGCGTACTTTTCCCCTAGGCCGCTCTAGTTATTCGTTTCGAGCATCAGAACTGCGAAAATTTTGTGTTTCTCAAGTGTTTCATACATCCAAACTGCCATATCTCGCGAACGGATTGACCAATCCGCAAAATTTCTGTTGCATCTGAAAGTAGAAAGTCGCCCGATTACAACTGTATGCGTACTTTTCCCCTAGAACGTTCTAGTTATGCTTGTCGAGCATCAGAACTGCGAAAATTTTGAGTTTCTCAAGCATTTCTTACCTCCAAACTGCCATATCTCGCGAACGGATTGACCAATCCGCAAAATTTCTGTTGCATCTGAAAGTAGAAACTCGCCCGATTACAACGGTATGCGTACTTTTCCCCTAGTCCGTTCTAGTTATTCGTTTCGAGCATCAGAACTGCGAAAATTTTGAGTTTTTCAAGCGTTTCTTACTTCCAAATTGCCATACCTCGCGAACGGATTGAGCAATCCGCAAAATTTCTGTTGCATCTGAAGGTAGAAACTCGCCCGTTTACAACGGTATGCGTACTTTTCCCCTAGGCCGTTCTGGTTAATCGTTTCGAGCATCAGAACTGCGAAAATTTTGTGTTTCTCAAGTGTTTCATACTTCCAAACTGCCATATCTCGCGAACGGATTGAGCAATCCGCAAAATTTCTGTTGCATCTGAAAGTAGAAACTCGCCCGATTACAACGGTATGCGTACTTTTCCCGTAGGCCGTTCTGGTTATTCGTTTCGCGCATCAGAACTGTGAAAATTTTGAGTTTCTCAAACGTTTCTTACCTCCAAACTGCCATATCTCGCGAACGGATTGACCAATCCGCAAAATTTCTCTTGCATCTGAAAGTAGAAAGTCGCCCGATTACAACGGTATGCGTACTTTTCCCCTAGAACGTTCTAGTTATGCTGGTCGAGCATCAGAACTGCGAAAATTTTGAGTTTCTCAAGCGTTTCTTACCTCCAAACTGCCATATCTCGCGAACGGATTGACTAATCCGCAAAATTTCTGTTGCATCTGAAAGTAGAAACTCTCCCGATATCAACGGTATGCGTACTTTTCCCCTAGGCCGTTCTAGTTAATCGTTTCGAGCATCAGAACTGCGAAAATTTTGAGTTTCTCAAGCGTTTCTTACTTCCAAACTGCCATATCTCGCGAACGGATGGACCAATCCGCAAAATTTCTGTTGCATCTGATAGTAGAAACTCGCCCGATTACAAGAGTATGCGTACTTTTCCCCTAGTCCGTTCTAGTTATTCGTTTCGAGCATCAGAACTGCGAAAATTTTGAGTTTCTCAAGCGTTTCTTACCTCCAAACTGCAATATCTCGCGAACGGATTGACCAATCCGCAAAATTTCTGTTGCATCTGAAAGTAGAAACTCGCCCGATTACAACGGTATGCGTACTTTCCCCCTAGGCCGTTCTAGTTATTCGTTTCGAGCATCAGAACTGCGAAAATTTTGAGTTTCTCAAGCGTTTCTTACTTCCAAACCGCCATATCTCGCGAACGGATTGACCAATCCGCAAAATTTCTGTTGCATCTGAAAGTAGAAACTCGCCCGATTACAACGGTATGCGTACTTTTGCCCTAGGCAGTTCTGGTTAATCGTTTCGAGCATCAGAACTGCGAAAATTTTGAGTTTCTCAAGCGTTTCTTACTTCCAAACTGCCATATCTCGCGAACGGATTGACCAATCCGGAAAATTTCTGATGCTTCTGAAAGTAGAAAGTCGCCCGATTACAACGGTATGCGTACTTTTCCCCTAGAACGTTCTAGTTATGCTTGTCGAGCATCAGAACTGCGAAAATTTTGAGTTTCTCAATCGTTTCTTACCTCCAAACTGCCATATCTCGCGAACGGATTGACCAATCCTCAAAATTTCTGTTGCATCTGAAAGTAGAAACTCGCCCGATTACAACGGTATGCGTACTTTTCCCCTAGTCCGTTCTAGTTATTCGTTTCGAGCATCAGAACTGCGAAAATTTTGAGTTTTTCAAGCGTTTCCTACTTCCAAATTGCCATACCTCGCGAACGGATTGAGCAATCCGCAAAATTTCTGTTGCATCTGAAGGTAGAAACTCGCCCGTTTACAACGGTATGCGTACTTTTCCCCTAGTGCGTTCTAGTTATTCGTTTCGAGCATCAGAACTGCGAAAATTTTGAGTTTCTCAAGCGTTTGTTACCTCCAAACTGCCATATCTCGCGAACGGATTGACCAATCCTCAAAATTGCTGTTGCATCTGAAAGTAGAATCTCGCCCGATTACAACGGTATGCGTACTTTTCCCCTAGTCCGTTCTAGTTATTCGTTTCGAGCATCAGAACTGCGAAAATTTTGAGTTTTTCAAGCGTTTCTTACTTCCAAATTGCCATACCTCGCGAACGGATTGAGCAATCCGCAAAATTTCTGTTGCATCTGAAGGTAGAAACGCGCCCGTTTACAACGGTATGCGTACTTTTCCCCTAGGCCGTTCTAGTTATTCGTTTCGAGCATCAGAACTGCGAAAATTTTGAGTTTCTCAAGCGTTTCTTACTTCCAAACCGCCATATCTCGCGAACGGATTGACCAATCCGCAAAATTTCTGTTGCATCTGAAAGTAGAAACTCGCCCGATTACAACGGTATGCGTACTTTTCCCCTAGGCCGTTCTAGTTAATCGTTTCGAGCATCAGAACTGCGAAAATTTTGAGTTTCTCAAGCGTTTCTTACTTCCAAACTGCCATATCTCGCGAACGGATTGACCAATCCGCAAAATTTCTGATGCATCTGAAAGTAGAAAGTCGCCCGATTACAACGGTATGCCTACTTTTCCCCTAGAACGTTATAGTTATGCTTGTCGAGCATCAGAACTGCGAAAATTTTGAGTTTCTCAAGCGTTTCTTACCTCCAAACTGCCATATCTCGCGAACGGATTGACCAATCCGCAAAATTTCTGTTGCATCTGAAAGTAGAAACTCGCCCGATTACAACGGTATGCGTACTTTTCCCCTAGACCGTTCTAGTTATGCTTGTCGAGCATCAGAACTGCGAAAATTTCGAGTTTCTCAAGCGTTTCTTACCTCCAAACTGCCATATCTCGCGAACGGATTGACAAATCCGCAAAATTTCTGTTGCATCTGAAAGTAGAAACTCGCCCGATTACAACGGTATGCGTACTTTTCCCGTAGGCCGTTGTAGTTATTCGTTTCGAGCATCAGAACTGCGAAAATTTTGAGTTTCTCAAGCGTTTCTTACTTCCAAACTGCCATATCTCGCGAACGGATTGACAAATCCGCAAAATTTCTGTTGCATCTGAAAGTAGAAACTCGCCCGATTACAAGAGTATGCGTACTTTTCCCCTAGTCCGTTCTAGTTATTCGTTTCGAGCATCAGAACTGCGAAAATTTTGAGTTTCTCAAGCGTTTCTTACCTCCAAACTGCAATATCTCGCGAACGGATTGACCAATCCGCAAAATTTCTGTTGCATCTGAAAGTAGAAACTCGCCCGATTACAACGGTATGCGTACTTTCCCCCTAGGCCGTTCTAGTTATTCGTTTCGAGCATCAGAACTGCGAAAATTTTGAGTTTCTCAAGCGTTTCTTACTTCCAAACCGCCATATCTCGCGAACGGATTGACCAATCCGCAAAATTTCTGTTGCATCTGAAAGTAGAAACTCGCCCGATTACAACGGTATGCGTACTTTTGCCCTAGGCAGTTCTGGTTAATCGTTTCGAGCATCAGAACTGCGAAAATTTTGAGTTTCTCAAGCGTTTCTTACTTCCAAACTGCCATATCTCGCGAACGGATTGACCAATCCGGAAAATTTCTGATGCTTCTGAAAGTAGAAAGTCGCCCGATTACAACGGTATGCGTACTTTTCCCCTAGAACGTTCTAGTTATGCTTGTCGAGCATCAGAACTGCGAAAATTTTGAGTTTCTCAATCGTTTCTTACCTCCAAACTGCCATATCTCGCGAACGGATTGACCAATCCTCAAAATTTCTGTTGCATCTGAAAGTAGAAACTCGCCCGATTACAACGGTATGCGTACTTTTCCCCTAGTCCGTTCTAGTTATTCGTTTCGAGCATCAGAACTGCGAAAATTTTGAGTTTTTCAAGCGTTTCCTACTTCCAAATTGCCATACCTCGCGAACGGATTGAGCAATCCGCAAAATTTCTGTTGCATCTGAAGGTAGAAACTCGCCCGTTTACAACGGTATGCGTACTTTTCCCCTAGTCCGTACTAGTTATTCGTTTCGAGCATCAGAACTGCGAAAATTTTGAGTTTCTCAAGCGTTTGTTACCTCCAAACTGCCATATCTCGCGAACGGATTGACCAATCCTCAAAATTGCTGTTGCATCTGAAAGTAGAATCTCGCCCGATTACAACGGTATGCGTACTTTTCCCCTAGTCCGTTCTAGTTATTCGTTTCGAGCATCAGAACTGCGAAAATTTTGAGTTTTTCAAGCGTTTCTTACATCCAAATTGCCATACCTCGCGAACGGATTGAGCAATCCGCAAAATTTCTGTTGCATCTGAAGGTAGAAACGCGCCCGTTTACAACGGTATGCGTACTTTTCCCCTAGGCCGTTCTAGTTATTCGTTTCGAGCATCAGAACTGCGAAAATTTTGAGTTTCTCAAGCGTTTCTTACTTCCAAACCGCCATATCTCGCGAACGGATTGACCAATCCGCAAAATTTCTGTTGCATCTGAAAGTAGAAACTCGCCCGATTACAACGGTATGCGTACTTTTCCCCTAGGCCGTTCTAGTTAATCGTTTCGAGCATCAGAACTGCGAAAATTTTGAGTTTCTCAAGCGTTTCTTACTTCCAAACTGCCATATCTCGCGAACGGATTGACCAATCCGCAAAATTTCTGATGCATCTGAAGGTAGAAACTCGCCCGATTACAACGGTATGCGTACTTTTCCCCTAGGCCGTTCTGGTTATTCGTTTCGAGCATCAGAACTGTGAAAATTTTGAGTTTCCCAACCGTTTCTTACCTCCAAACTGCCATATCTCGTGAACGGATTGACCAATCCGCAAAATTTCTGTTGCATCTGAAAGTAGAAAGTCGCCCGATTACAACGGTATGCCTACTTTTCCCCTAGAACGTTATAGTTATGCTTGTCGAGCATCAGAACTGCGAAAATTTTGAGTTTCTCAAGCGTTTCTTACCTCCAAACTGCCATATCTCGCGAACGGATTGACCAATCCGCAAAATTTCTGTTGCATCTGAAAGTAGAAACTCGCCCGATTACAACGGTATGCGTACTTTTCCTCTAGACCGTTCTAGTTATGCTTGTCGAGCATCAGAACTGCGAAAATTTCGAGTTTCTCAAGCGTTTCTTACCTCCAAACTGCCATATCTCGCGAACGGATTGACAAATCCGCAAAATTTCTGTTGCATCTGAAAGTAGAAACTCGCCCGATTACAACGGTATGCGTACTTTTCCCGTAGGCCGTTGTAGTTATTCGTTTCGAGCATCAGAACTGCGAAAATTTTGAGTTTCTCAAGCGTTTCTTACTTCCAAACTGCCATATCTCGCGAACGGATTGACAAATCCGCAAAATTTCTGTTGCATCTGAAAGTAGAAACTCGCCCGATTACAACGGTATGCGTACTTTTCCCCTAGGCCGATCTAGTTAATCGTTTCGAGCATCAGAACTGCGAAAATTTTGAGTTTCTCAAGCGTTTCTTACTTCCAAACTGCCATATCTCGCGAACGGATTGACCAATCCGCAAAATTTCTGTTGCATCTGAAAGTAGAAAGTCGCCCGATTACAACTGTATGCGTACTTTTCCCCTAGAACGTTCTAGTTATGCTTGTCGAGCATCAGAACTGCGAAAATTTTGAGTTTCTCAAGCATTTCTTACATCCAAACTGCCATATCTCGCGAACGGATTGACCAATCCGCAAAATTTCTGTTGCATCTGAAAGTAGAAACTCGCCCGATTACAACGGTATGCGTTCTTTTCCCCTAGTCCGTTCTATTTATTCGTTTCGAGCATCAGAACTGCGAAAATTTTGAGTTTTTCAAGCGTTTCTTACTTCCAAATTGCCATACCTCGCGAACGGATTGAGCAATCCGCAAAATTTCTGTTGCATCTGAAGGTAGAAACTCGCCCGTTTACAACGGTATGCGTACTTTTCCCCTAGGCCGTTCTGGTTAATCGTTTCGAGCATCAGAACTGCGAAAATTTTGAGTTTCTCAAGCGTTTCTTACTTCCAAACTGCCATATCTCGCGAACGGATTGACCAATCCGCAAAATTTCTGATGCATCTGAAAGTAGAAACTCGCCCGATTACAACGGTATGCGTACTTTTCCCCTAGGCCGCTCTAGTTATTCGTTTCGAGCATCAGAACTGCGAAAATTTTGTGTTTCTCAAGTGTTTCATACTTCCAAACTGCCATATCTCGCGAACGGATTGACCAATCCGCAAAATTTCTGTTGCATCTGAAAGTAGAAACTCGCCCGATTACAACGGTATGCGTTCTTTTCCCCTAGTCCGTTCTATTTATTCGTTTCGAGCATCAGAACTGCGAAAATTTTGAGTTTTTCAAGCGTTTCTTACTTCCAAATTGCCATACCTCGCGAACGGATTGAGCAATCCGCAAAATTTCTGTTGCATCTGAAGGTAGAAACTCGCCCGTTTACAACGGTATGCGTACTTTTCCCCTAGGCCGTTCTGGTTAATCGTTTCGAGCATCAGAACTGCGAAAATTTTGAGTTTCTCAAGCGTTTCTTACTTCCAAACTGCCATATCTCGCGAACGGATTGACCAATCCGCAAAATTTCTGATGCATCTGAAAGTAGAAACTCGCCCGATTACAACGGTATGCGTACTTTTCCCCTAGGCCGCTCTAGTTATTCGTTTCGAGCATCAGAACTGCGAAAATTTTGTGTTTCTCAAGTGTTTCATACTTCCAAACTGCCATATCTCGCGAACGGATTGACCAATCCGCAAAATTTCTGTTGCATCTGAAAGTAGAAACTCGCCCGATTACAACGGTATGCGTACTTTTCCCCTAGAACGTTCTAGTTATGCTTGTCGAGCATCAGAACTGCGAAAATTTTGAGTTTCTCAAGCGTTTCTTACCTCCAAACTGCCATATCTCGCGAACGGATTGACCAATCCTCAAAATTTCTGTTGCATCTGAAAGTAGAAACTCGCCCGATTACAACGGTATGCGTACTTTTCCCCTAGTCCGTTCTAGTTATTCGTTTCGAGCATCAGAACTGCGAAAATTTTGAGTTTTTCAAGCGTTTCTTACTTCCAAATTGCCATACCTCGCGAACGGATTGAGCAATCCGCAAAATTTCTGTTGCATCTGAAGGTAGAAACTCGCCCGTTTACAACGGTATGCGTACTTTTCCCCTAGGCCGTTCTAGTTATTCGTTTCGAGCATCAGAACTGCGAAAATTTTGAGTTTCTCAAGCTTTTCTTACTTCCAAACCGCCATATCTCGCGAACGGATTGACCAATCCGCAAAATTTCTGTTGCATCTGAAAGTAGAAACTCGCCCGATTACAACGGTATGCGTACTTTTCCCCTAGGCCGTTCTAGTTAATCGTTTCGAGCATCAGAACTGCGAAAATTTTGAGTTTCTCAAGCGTTTCTTACTTCCAAACTGCCATATCTCGCGAACGGATTGACCAATCCGCAAAATTTCTGATGCATCTGAAGGTAGAAACTCGCCCGATTACAACGGTATGCGTACTTTTCCCCTTGGCCGTTCTCGTTAATCGTTTCGAGCATCAGAACTGCGAAAATTTTGAGTTTCTCAAGCGTTTCTTACTTCCAAACTGCCATATCTCGCGAACGGATTGACCAATCCGCAAAATTTCTGATGCATCTGAAAGTAGAAACTCGCCCGATTACAACGGTATGCGTACTTTTCCCCTAGGCCGCTCTAGTTATTCGTTTCGAGCAACAGAACTGCGAAAATGTTGAGTTTCTCAAGCGTTTCTTACCTACAAACTGCCATATCTCGCGAACGGATTGACCAATCCGCAAAATTTCTGTTGCATCTGAAAGTAGAAACTCGCCCGATTACAACGGTATGCGTACTTTTCCCCTAGGCCGTTCTAGTTATTCGTTTCGAGCATCAGAACTGTGAAAATTTTGAGTTTCTCAAGCGTTTCTTACTTCCAAACTGCCATATCTCGCGAACGGATTGACCAATCCGCAAAATTTCTGATGCATCTGAAAGTAGAAACTCGCCCGATTACAACGGTATGCGTACTTTTCCCCTAGGCCGCTCTAGTTATTCGTTTCGAGCATCAGAACTGCGAAAATTTTGTGTTTCTCAAGTGTTTCATACTTCCAAACTGCCATATCTCGCGAACGGATTGACCAATCCGCAAAATTTCTGTTGCATCTGAAAGTAGAAACTCGCCCGATTACAACGGTATGCGTACTTTTCCCCTAGGCTGTTCTGGTTATTCGTTTCGAGCATCAGAACTGTGAAAATTTTGAGTTTCTCAACCGTTTCTTACATCCAAACTGCCATATATCGCGAACGGATTGACCAATCCGCAAAATTTCTGATGCATCTGAAGGTAGAAACTCGCCCGATTACAACGGTATGCGTACTTTTCCCCTAGGCCGTTCTGGTTAATCGTTTCGAGCATCAGAACTGCGAAAATTTTGAGTTTCTCAAGCGTTTCTTACTTCCAAACTGCCATATCTCGCGAACGGATTGACCACTCCGCAAAATTTCTGATGCATCTGAAAGTAGAAACTCGCCCGTTACAACTGTATGCGTACTTTTCCCCTAGGCCGCTCTAGTTATTCGTTTCGAGCATCAGAACTGCGAAAATTTTGTGTTTCTCAAGTGTTTCATACTTCCAAACTGCCATATCTCGCGAACGGATTGACCAATCCGCAAAATTTCTGTTGCATCTGAAAGTAGAAACTCGCCCGATTACAACGGTATGCGTACTTTTCCCGTAGGCCGTTCTGGTTATTCGTTTCGAGCATCAGAACTGCGAAAATTTTGAGTTTCTCAAGCGTTTCTTACCTCCAAACTGCCATATCTCGCGAACGGATTGACCAATCCTCAAAATTGCTGTTGCTTCTGAAAGTAGAATCTCGCCCGATTACAACGGTATGCGTACTTTTCCCCTAGTCCGTTCTAGTTATTCGTTTCGAGCATCAGAACTGCGAAAATTTTGAGTTTTTCAAGCGTTTCTTACTTCCAAATTGCCATACCTCGCGAACGGATTGAGCAATCCGCAAAATTTCTGTTGCATCTGAAGGTAGAAACGCGCCCGTTTACAACGGTATGCGTACTTTTCCCCTAGGCCGTTCTAGTTATTCGTTTCGAGCATCAGAACTGCGAAAATTTTGAGTTTCTCAAGCGTTTCTTACTTCCAAACCGCCATATCTCGCGAACGGATTGAGCAATCCGCAAAATTTCTGATGCATTTGAAGGTAGAAACTCGCCCGATTACAACGGTATGCGTACTTTTCCCCTAGGCCGCTCTAGTTATTCGTTTCGAGCATCAGAACTGCGAAAATTTTGTGTTTCTCAAGTGTTTCATACTTCCAAACTGCCATATCTCGCGAACGGATTGACCAATCCGCAAAATTTCTGTTGCATCTGAAAGTAGAAAGTCGCCCGATTACAACTGTATGCGTACTTTTCCCCTAGAACGTTCTAGTTATGCTTGTCGAGCATCAGAACTGCGAAAATTTTGAGTTTCTCAAGCATTTCTTACCTCCAAACTGCCATATCTCGCGAACGGATTGACCAATCCGCAAAATTTCTGTTGCATCTGAAAGTAGAAACTCGCCCGATTACAACGGTATGCGTACTTTTCCCCTAGTCCGTTCTAGTTATTCGTTTCGAGCATCAGAACTGCGAAAATTTTGAGTTTTTCAAGCGTTTCTTACTTCCAAATTGCCATACCTCGCGAACGGATTGAGCAATCCGCAAAATTTCTGTTGCATCTGAAGGTAGAAACTCGCCCGTTTACAACGGTATGCGTACTTTTCCCCTAGGCCGTTCTAGTTATTCTTTTCGAGCATCAGAACTGCGAAAATTTTGAGTTTCTCAAGCGTTTCTTACTTCCAAACTGCCATATCTCGCGAACGGATTGACCAATCCGCAAAATTTCTGATGCATCTGAAAGTAGAAACTCGCCCGATTACAACGGTATGCGTACTTTTCCCCTAGGCCGCTCTAGTTATTCGTTTCGAGCATCAGAACTGCGAAAATTTTGTGTTTCTCAAGTGTTTCATACTTCCAAACTGCCATATCTCGCGAACGGATTGACCAATCCGCAAAATTTCTGTTGCATCTGAAAGTAGAAACTCGCCCGATTACAACGGTATGCGTACTTTTCCCCTAGTCCGTTCTAGTTATTCGTTTCGAGCATCAGAACTGCGAAAATTTTGAGTTTTTCAAGCGTTTCTTACTTCCAAATTGCCATACCTCGCGAACGGATTGAGCAATCCGCAAAATTTCTGTTGCATCTGAAGGTAGAAACTCGCCCGTTTACAACGGTATGCGTACTTTTCCCCTAGGCCGTTCTGGTTAATCGTTTCGAGCATCAGAACTGCGAAAATTTTGAGTTTCTCAAGCGTTTCTTACTTCCAAACTGCCATATCTCGCGAACGGATTGACCAATCCGCAAAATTTCTGATGCATCTGAAAGTAGAAACTCGCCCGATTACAACGGTATGCGTACTTTTCCCCTAGGCCGCTCTAGTTATTCGTTTCGAGCATCAGAACTGCGAAAATTTTGTGTTTCTCAAGTGTTTCATACTTCCAAACTGCCATATCTCGCGAACGGATTGACCAATCCGCAAAATTTCTCTTGCATCTGAAAGTAGAAAGTCGCCCGATTACAACGGTATGCGTACTTTTCCCCTAGAACGTTCTAGTTATGCTGGTCGAGCATCAGAACTGCGAAAATTTTGAGTTTCTCAAGCGTTTCTTACCTCCAAACTGCCATATCTCGCGAACGGATTGACCAATCCTCAAAATTTCTGTTGCATCTGAAAGTAGAAACTCGCCCGATTACAACGGTATGCGTACTTTTCCCCTAGTCCGTTCTAGTTATTCGTTTCGAGCATCAGAACTGCGAAAATTTTGAGTTTTTCAAGCGTTTCCTACTTCCAAATTGCCATACCTCGCGAACGGATTGAGCAATCCGCAAAATTTCTGTTGCATCTGAAGGTAGAAACTCGCCCGTTTACAACGGTATGCGTACTTTTCCCCTAGTCCGTTCTAGTTATTCGTTTCGAGCATCAGAACTGCGAAAATTTTGAGTTTCTCAAGCGTTTGTTACCTCCAAACTGCCATATCTCGCGAACGGATTGACCAATCCTCAAAATTGCTGTTGCATCTGAAAGTAGAATCTCGCCCGATTACAAAGGTATGCGTACTTTTCCCCTAGTCCGTTCTAGTTATTCGTTTCGAGCATCAGAACTGCGAAAATTTTGAGTTTTTCAAGCGTTTCTTACTTCCAAATTGCCATACCTCGCGAACGGATTGAGCAATCCGCAAAATTTCTGTTGCATCTGAAGGTAGAAACGCGCCCGTTTACAACGGTATGCGTACTTTTCCCCTAGGCCGTTCTAGTTATTCGTTTCGAGCATCAGAACTGCGAAAATTTTGAGTTTCTCAAGCGTTTCTTACCTCCAAACTGCCATATCTCGCGAACGGATTGACCAATCCGCAAAATTTCTCTTGCATCTGAAAGTAGAAAGTCGCCCGATTACAACGGTATGCGTACTTTTCCCCTAGAACGTTCTAGTTATGCTGGTCGAGCATCAGAACTGCGAAAATTTTGAGTTTCTCAAGCGTTTCTTACCTCCAAACTGCCATATCTCGCGAACGGATTGACTAATCCGCAAAATTTCTGTTGCATCTGAAAGTAGAAACTCACCCGATATCAACGGTATGCGTACTTTTCCCCTAGGCCGTTCTAGTTAATCGTTTCGAGCATCAGAACTGCGAAAATTTTGAGTTTCTCAAGCGTTTCTTACTTCCAAACTGCCATATCTCGCGAACGGATGGACCAATCCGCAAAATTTCTGTTGCATCTGATAGTAGAAACTCGCCCGATTACAACGGTATGCGTACTTTTCCCCTAGTCCGTTCTAGTTATTCGTTTCGAGCATCAGAACTGCGAAAATTTTGAGTTTCTCAAGCGTTTCTTACTTCCAAACCGCCATATCTCGCGAACGGATTGACCAATCCGCAAAATTTCTGTTGCATCTGAAAGTAGAAACTCGCCCGATTACAACGGTATGCGTACTTTTCCCCTAGGCCGTTCTAGTTAATCGTTTCGAGCATCAGAACTGCGAAAATTTTGAGTTTCTCAAGCGTTTCTTACTTCCAAACTGCCATATCTCGCGAACGGATTGACCAATCCGCAAAATTTCTGATGCATCTGAAGGTAGAAACTCGCCCGATTACAACGGTATGCGTACTTTTCCCCTAGGCAGTTCTGGTTAATCGTTTCGAGCATCAGAACTGCGAAAATTTTGAGTTTCTCAAGCGTTTCTTACTTCCAAACTGCCATATCTCGCGAACGGATTGACCAATCCGGAAAATTTCTGATGCTTCTGAAAGTAGAAAGTCGCCCGATTACAACGGTATGCGTACTTTTCCCCTAGAACGTTCTAGTTATGCTTGTCGAGCATCAGAACTGCGAAAATTTTGAGTTTCTCAATCGTTTCTTACCTCCAAACTGCCATATCTCGCGAACGGATTGACCAATCCTCAAAATTTCTGTTGCATCTGAAAGTAGAAACTCGCCCGATTACAACGGTATGCGTACTTTTCCCCTAGTCCGTTCTAGTTATTCGTTTCGAGCATCAGAACTGCGAAAATTTTGAGTTTCTCAAGCGTTTCTTACTTCCAAACCGCCATATCTCGCGAACGGATTGACCAATCCGCAAAATTTCTGTTGCATCTGAAAGTAGAAACTCGCCCGATTACAACGGTATGCGTACTTTTCCCCTAGGCCGTTCTAGTTAATCGTTTCGAGCATCAGAACTGCGAAAATTTTGAGTTTCTCAAGCGTTTCTTACTTCCAAACTGCCATATCTCGCGAACGGATTGACCAATCCGCAAAATTTCTGATGCATCTGAAGGTAGAAACTCGCCCGATTACAACGGTATGCGTACTTTTCCCCTTGGCGGTTCTGGTTAATCGTTTCGAGCATCAGGACTGCGAAAATTTTGAGTTTCTCCAGCGTTTCTTACTTCCAAACTGCCATATCTCGCGAACGGATTGACCAATCCGCAAAATTTCTGATGCATCTGAAAGTAGAAACTCGCCCGATTACAACGGTATGCGTACTTTTCCCCTAGGCCGCTCTAGTTATTCGTTTCGAGCAACAGAACTGCGAAAATGTTGAGTTTCTCAAGCGTTTCTTACCTACAAACTGCCATATCTCGCGAACGGATTGACCAATCCGCAAAATTTCTGTTGCATCTGAAAGTAGAAACTCGCCCGATTACAACGGTATGCGTACTTTTCCCCTAGGCCGTTCTAGTTATTCGTTTCGAGCATCAGAACTGCGAAAATTTTGAGTTTCTCAAGCGTTTCTTACTTCCAAACCGCCATATCTCGCGAACGGATTGACCAATCCGCAAAATTTCTGTTGCATCTGAAAGTAGAAACTCGCCCGATTACAACGGTATGCGTACTTTTCCCCTAGGCCGTTCTAGTTAATCGTTTCGAGCATCAGAACTGCGAAAATTTTGAGTTTCTCAAGCGTTTCTTACTTCCAAACTGCCATATCTCGCGAACGGATTGACCAATCCGCAAAATTTCTGATGCATCTGAAAGTAGAAAGTCCCCGATGTACTACGTTATGCTTGTCGAGCTTCAGAACTGCGAAAAT